>NC_056727.1:1084454655-1084652155 GCF_019279795.1 Protopterus annectens | reverse complement strand
GTAGTGGGGGCACCATTACATCCTTAGATCTTGATGCGAACCCTTTCGTGATCAGATGGGTCACATAGAAGGATTTTCTAACCACTTTGGCAACATGGTTATCAAAGGAAAGCTGACTATCTACTTGGGTCCCTAGATCCCTTATTTCTTCTTCAGATTTCAAGGGATTATCTCCTATGTTGCAGTTTGCGGGTACTCTGTTTTTTCCAAAGGGGATTACTACACATTTTTTTGCATTTAGCTTGAGACCATCGCTTTGACACCATGCATCAGTCTCATTTAGGCCCTTCTGGAGGATCTCCATGTTGGCCGGAGACTCTATTATAGCACCCAGTTTGCAGTCGTCCGCAAACCTAGTCAGCCACAGCCCTTCCGTGCTTGCCTGTACTTCTGAGAAGTATATGCCAAACAGGAGGGACCCCAGGACAGAGCCCTGAGGCACACCACTTGTTACTGGTCTGGATTCGGACATAGATCCCGCTACTCTTACTTTATGGGATCTGTCTGAGAGCCAGTTTGCGATCCATCTTGTGACGTAAGGGTTTATGCTCAGGCTGGTGAGCTTATCAATAATACCTGAATGGGGAATGGTGTCAAATGCTTTAGCAAGGTCAAGGTAAGCCGTGTGTACCTCCTTTCCCTTATCTATAGCCTGAGTAACTGTCTCAAAGAAATCCATCAGGTTCAGGAGGCATGATCTGCCCTTGACGAAGCCGAACTGTGTGGGGTCCAGCGACTGGAGGTTCCCAATCTCTCCATTTATGAGTTCCATAATGATCGCTCCATAGTCTTACAGATCAGACTGGTCAGGCTAATTGGTCGGTAGTTCCCAGGGTCAGTTGTGGCCCCACCCTTGTTTAGCGGGATCACCAATGCCGTGCGCCATTCTATGGGCACATATCCTGTGGAGAGGCTGAGACTGAACAGGGTATTAAGATGAGGGGTTAATTCCTTTTGGAGCTTGTGTATGGCACAGCCTGGGACACCATCTGGTCCCATGGTGGCAGTGTTTTTAGCTTTAGATAGAGCCTTGTTAACCAACGTATCAGTAATAATTGGACTTGCACATTCCCCTAGAATGGTAATAGGCCCTGTAGGTGGTGTGGGGGGGGGGGGGATTTGCACTGAACCTGTCAGCCAAGATGTTGGCAATGTCAGAAGGGTCTGTGTATTTTGTTCCATTTTGTACTAGCTCAGAACAGACCTGAGCGTTGCCATTTAGGTTTTTGACATAGCCATAGAAGGCCTTATGGTTATCCTTGGCATCCTTGGCAACTTTCTTTTCAAAATTAGCTTTAGTTGACTTGATGAGGGCCCTCAATTTCTTACTAATGCTGATCAGGGATGATTTTTCTACTTGAGATTTGGCCTTTTTTTGTATAAGTCTCCTCCTTTTATTGTAAAGTTTGCTTATGGCCGGGGTCCACCAGACTGGTTTCTTCTTGCTTGATGAAGGAGTCTTGGTTTTATTTCGATATATATATATATATATATATATATATATATATATATATATATATATATTATCACACGTTTTACTCCACATCTCTAAACTTATTCCTAACCTGCCTATAACACCATGCCAGACATGTAGAAAGCAGCACTTCACACACCAGTCCCTAAAGAACCTAAGCCTTCCTCAGCTGCCCAACCAATTTCAGTCCTGTCTACACTAGCCAAAATACATGAGAAAAAATGCAAGCAACTCACCAGTTACCTCCAACAATACCACCTAATCTCATAAAAAACACTATTTTAGGGTAGGAAGAACCACCTTAACCACACTATGGACACTAACAGATGACATGCTAATAAACATTGACATGGGTAATGTAAAACAGCCCTCTTCATTGACCTCAAGGCACTTGACAAAGTAGGTCACTCTAAACTACTATTCCCACCTCTTACACAGTCCATATGCCACAAAATTATTTCAGGGGTTCCTCAGTAATGGAACATTCAAAGTAAAACTAGGCTCCTGTCATGCTTCTAAAGCCACTGTACACCGAGATGTATCTTAAGGCTCAATTCTTGCCTCCATCTCTCCTCACTTTTCAATAAATAAGCCGTTTGACTTACCTCACTTACAGCTCCTAATCTTTGTGGATGAAATGACCCTTTATAGATTCTGATTCTCTTTCCTCAAAAATCACTTACTAAATCCAAAGAAAACCAAAATGATGATTTTTGGAACCCCGCAAATCTCTCTAAATGCCACAAACATGCATTTACTCAGTACCCAAAACAACTACTCTCACTCATTTGGCTTGAGAAAACACCAAACTTTTGTACACACATTGGAAAAAAAAAAAAACAATCCAAATCACCCATTTATTCTTCTAGGCTCAGGAAATTTCACACTTTCTGTCTCCTTCTGCAAGTGGCCACAGGAAAGGGCATGCATTTTTCCCAGTTAGAAATATTGGCTAACACTATTTCCAACAGCTTCATATGAAAACACTTCATCCTTGCAAACCATTTCAAATAAAATCTGTCACTTCAAAGCCAAATCCTCCCTGACATGAACTGCACTGCTTGTCACTCAGCACAGCAAAATGGCTGTTTGTAAACCAAAGCTGACTTCCTACAGTGATCACTTTTACTTAAGCTGCTACACCAAGACACCCCCATCTCCCTGTCTTGCAAAGTGCTTACATGTATCCCTTGTGGATACAATCTAAGACACCACCTTAACTCTGCTCTTATACTTCAAATTTCCAGAGGTAAACTCTAATGCATCAATCACAGCTTCTCAATTCCTGCCCTCAAACTTTGGCACTTCCATCCCTCAGACTTAAAAGAAATACCCATATGCTCAAAGTCCAAGCCACATTTCAAAGATTTCTTAATTAAACAAAGCAAGAGCAAATGTTCCATTGCAGGTGATATTCCTTAACCCAGCTGTAGCCTTCCCCACTCTATTCACCTCTTCTCCATCTTTTTGCCACACTCTCCATTTGGGCAATACACATTTTTATAGATGTAAATGATGTTTTGTTTCTTTTCCTTTGGATTACTATGTCTTAATCCTATTCAACATGTATCTTGTATATCATATTGCATTATGCTATAAGACTGTACACATACTGCTTATTTTGAAAACTTGTTGTGCTATACAGCCTGGGCTGAACTTGCAGTTGGTCATAACTGATCAGTGTGTTTTACCCCAGTAAGCAAAAAAATAAACAAAATAATTATATGAATAAGGGGTGGATCACGTGTATTTTTTTTGCCCTACCCACAGTGCCGCCCCTATGCTTGGAGTGCAATTATGTCAATGCAAGTAGTACATGTATTATCCACAAAAGACAAACTGACGGTGTGCTCCCCAGCCATATACGGCAAGGCTGCAGTCCCTGGTCTCTACTGCAAGCTGTATCCAGAGCCCATATTCAGTATTCAGAGCTGTATTCAGAGCCTGTATTTTGAGAAGGAAGCGTTTCTTCCTTCTCACAATAAACATGAGCTGGCAAAACTGCCACTTACTCCGTCTCTCTCAGCAGACTGCCTACACAATTTTCAAATATAAGTGAACTGGTTTACTTCTAAAAGACACAAACATGTTTTGCAGCCTAAATTTGATACTGAATAAGAAATGTTACATTTTTTACTAATTAGTTATTGAGAGCTCTGCATCTGTTTTCAATATGCACAATGTTTATCATATAACTGCTGGAAATAAACTGCAGGAATCCTATGTAAAGCTTTCATTACTCTGTAAGGGTAACAACAATGTATATGATAAATCAATCTGTTTCTCACATATTTTGTATGCTGTGATCAAGATCATAGAAGACTGCTAGCCTATCGACCCAGCAGTCATTTTACACCTAGACATTTCAACATAATGTAATTCCGTAAAGGTATTAGTTAATACCCAAGATTACATATAGTGATGACTGTCCATGTCCAGAAGGGTTGTGGGCACTATCCCTGGTAAAAATTTACGGTGCCCCATCCACTCTTCCAGGTTCCTCTTGAACAGTGTCATAGAGGTGCTCTATTTCACATGAACTGGTACACATTTACACACCACCTGTTTCACATTTGAATGATTTTTCCTCCACAGAATTTATTTTATTGCTTACAGGATCAGTATTGAGTAGAACATTGCACATTATATTTTATTTAATATTTTGTTTTAAGTAACTGTGAATTACAAGCCAAAATACTAAATGGCATTTGCAGAGGTACGTGCATTAGCTTTCAATACAAACTAATTAAAAATGAGGTGGATGAGAACAAGAGGACATAGGGTAGGATTCACAAGCTGGGCAATGGGAATTAACGATCCTAGTTCTAAACTACGGTGTCACTTAAAAGTCCAAAAGAAGGGTGCCAATTGAAGCCCTCATGTATAGTTAATTAGGCAGCCTTAAATCCTACAGTAAGCCACAAGATGGCTTAGAGAAACTACTCCTCACTCAGTGAGCTATTGACCCTAGCAAACGGGTAAAGCATTGATTTCAGGACAGGGGCACAGCTTCAGAACAAGCTCTCTTAAAGGTCTGATATGTGAAAATATTGATATTAAATGTTGAGTTTAGTTGTAGCTGCATCACATGGCTGCAACAACATATCAGATGCATGAAAATGAACTGATGCAACAGCCATATGCATCACCCACATGACACCTGTTTTGTGGCTCAGCAAAGCAGAATTACTTTTCAGACTTGTACAGATGCCCATTATGGGTCACACAGCCAAAAAACTGCTGATGTTTAGTTACCCTGTTTTCTGGATCATGATCTACCATGCTGACGACCAACACCTGGCTATAAACAATCATTGCAGGCAATCATGCCTTTTGATACTAGGTAATCATCTCATATAAAAAAAAGTATTGTTCACAGGATGGATAGTGAATAATTGCAACTGCATTCTTGAGGAGGTAGTGGTGTCTGAAGCAATGGATGAATACAGCAGTGCTCTGGACAAGCAGTTCTTTAGAGAGGCAGCAAAAAAAGTAAGTTGTTGATTTAGTAGGATCTGCTCTTCATCCAAAATGTAGGAAAACAGACTTGGTACAACAAGTAGCCCTGCTCTACGTTTACCTTGTATTTGGTTTAGTGCTGCATAAAAGTGTGCATAGTAGCGTCCTACAAGACACAGGCATTGTTCTCATAGGACGTGAGTTGGTGTGTGCCTACCCTGATTTCTTCGACTTCAGGTTTATTATGGTGATTCTGACTTGAGCTCAAAGAGCAGAAAATACATTAGGATTGTACTAATTAAAGTAATAAGGTTCAGTGCAGACAGAGTAAGATTAGGAATATATGTTCTCTCGTGCACTGAGAGAATAACACAGAAAAAAAAAAAATATATATATATATATATATATATATATATATATATATATAAAATACAAGCCAAGATATGCATATAATACAGTGCAATTATAGATATAAAAATAAACACATATACATATGAAATATAGACTTATAAGTTGCCACATTATGAAACAGAAATTTTTCTTACATGTATTTTGCTATCTGTGATATGGGGCAATAAGTTACCTAACCATTGTCATGGCAGCAGTTTCAGATAGATTCCATCTCTTTTAACTGCATCTATGAAGCTTTTAATGGTTTTCATGTCTTTGGTGCCAATAGGTAGGTAGTTTCAAGTATCAAGTCCCAATCTAGAGAAGGGTCTCTTACCTACAGCAGTTTACTGTTAATTCCTTCTGCAGCAGGTTTAATTTGGATTTTGCATCTAAGTCAATTTGTGTGCATAAGTGTAATGACTTATGGTATAACTGAATGCATATGAAAAGAAATCAAGTCATAAAACTGTACTGTCAAACCTTTTCTGTCCTCCCCTATAACAGTATAGAGTGCAAGCCATAGCCATGTGAGCGGTGACAGGTAACTGATTTAACTTTGGTAACATCATGGATGTGTCTGCTGAATGTCATCAATAAAGATGACATTCTGACTGTGCTGCATTACAGAGCAAAGCAGCAATGGATTTACATTGGGCACTCTTTGAGGAGGAACAGCAGTTCTACAGACATAGGCAACCTTCTCCATGTAATCTCTGTCTTCCACCTGATTGGCATTAACTGTATATTTTGGAAGAAAAGGAATAAAGTGGATTAGCCTGTTTTTATAATCAATGGCAACATTCAAGACTAGATTTACGCAGTTTCTAAATCATATTTTTATTAATTACATCAAAACGTTTTACTTTTCATTTTTGGAACTGAAGCCTAGTATCCAGTTTTCTGCCCTTTCCATCAGTTACAACTACTCTTTCATTCTGTGTCACCAGTTCAATCTTTGCAGTATCCCTCACATACATTTTTTTGTCTGATGTAACTAATGGAATAAGTAGTAAGATGAATCATAATCCATATGAACGCATGGGACACTGATGTTATAAAACACCTTTGCACTCTCACCATAGACCTTTTTCAGCTGGTCCTCATAAGACTAGACAAGGATGCCATGGAAATGTATTCTTTCTCTGTTAACCAGAGTAACTGTTACCCTGCTTTTGCTTTTCCATTTTTACCATGTGGTTACCTGGAAGAAAAAAAATGTTCATCCTGTGTTTTGAAACATACAACCAGACTATTAAGAATTCAGGTCCCACTGAATCCAGCTGAAATGGCAATTTAATCGTTAACAAACACACAATGGCTAAACTGAATAGCATACAAAAGTGCCTTTTGCCTTTAACTGGTCCCCCAGTATCACTGTAATTATTTATTGTGTCCACTTGATCAGGTTAAGGCGACATGCAGATGCCCCTCTCTGTGACTTGTACATAAGCACTGATGCTCCTTTTACATGCCTGCTTTCCACTGATCTTCTGCAGAATCTCATTACTTTAGACACGGTTGTACTTTTGGAACCCGTGACTTAATTTGCCGTTATGTAAATGAGTCTTAACTTCCTATTATAGTTCCTCAGTGTGTCCACATTAATGTAGAGCTACACTTAATCATTCAAAGGAATAAGTGGCTGAGTTATAATGCAGGCAATGTGTGATGTATCAGCTGACTGAGGCTGACAATTACTTGGAGAAGATCCTGCATCAGATATTATGTGCAATTTACTTGTGAATCAGCTGCTTAACAGTAGCATGCCATCTGATTCACGGTGTAGAACAGGTACTTATTAAAATCTGTTATCAGGCCTAATTGAATTGAGTCTATAAATGAAGCATAGTTTGAGACCACACATAATTAGCTGCTCTAATATTTCAGCTGATGTGTTACAATGAATCACATTGTAAGTAACTTCCAAATCAAGTATGTCACGACTGTTATGTAATATGTTCAATCATTACAACATAATTTTGTCATTTTATTACACCATTTCGCATGCTGAAAACTAAACCACTGTTCACGTGTTCACTCATTCAGTCACTTAGTATGTCCTAACTTAACTGTGGGGACACTGGTGCCTTTTGCAGTACACAAAGGGTTCAAGACAAGTTCTGAACAGAACATTTATGCACACATACATGTATACACACACACACACACACACACACACACACACACACACACACACACACACACACACACACACACACACACAAACACACACACACACACACAGAGGCATGCATACCAACTTACAAGTAATTTGAAAGCCCACTAGTTTACCTTGCTGTACATCTTCAATACATGATAGAAACTCTGACCTCAACAAAAACCCACACGGACACAGGAAAGACATGCAAAGCTCTGCAGGGAAGACACCCCAATAAAGAACTAAACCAGTCAACTACGAGCTGAGAGGCAGCAGTGCTAAGGGCTACATGTCTGTGTTACAATGTTCTTGACATTTCAAGATAATTTACAGGCTCTCACCTGCTTTTAAACTAACATTGTCTGCATTAATTAGTGCTCCCTTGATATTAACATTATTATCCAATGTATTTTAGAGGCAGTGCTCTTGCTCTGTAGTCCTTTTTAGTACTGCTAGTATGGTATCTTCATTTCTTTGCAGTTAAAACATGAACTGCCAATAATACATAAATAACATTTACATAACAATAACAGGCAGAAGGAATGGATGAGGCAGTGTGATTAATTAAACAAATGGTTCTTTTTTCACTTGAAAAAGCAAGCAGAACACAGATCTGTGGCAATGAAGTTTGGCATCCTGGACAACAGACTCATTTGATTGTTCTGTGCTTCATGACTGCTTAAACTGTCAAACTTTCTTTTTTTTTAATGCAGCAGCAAGTTACCAAGTTGTTACATCAATAAGCAAACTTTTTATAAACTTTCTCAGGTTTCATTACTAATAAAAGCAGAGAAAGTTTCTAAAAATTATGCATGTTGATGTAGCAACCCTTATGTCTCATCTCATTACTGCCTTAAATAAAACAGAGTTTGACAGTTTTTAAGCTGTCATTAAACAACTGATACTGCTTACGAATAGCCTGCACCTACCTTCTAAAAAAGCAGAACATTTTTTCTGTAACTAACCACAATTGCTTAATATGAGCTTGTCAATTGCAAACTGTTTTTAACGCAGGACAGCTACCTTAAAAAAAAAAATCTGAAAATTTTGTAAGCTGTCTATAAGAGATCATGCTCAATTAATGATAACTTGCAAACTGTCAAACTGTTCTTTCTGATTAATGCCCTTACAAGTTGGCACCCAGAGCAAGGATCCCTTCTTCTCCACCCTTCCTATGGCTCTCCTAATCATATATCCATATACCCCTTCCTCTAAAAAAAAGCAAATAACGCCACTGTTAAAGCAGTACTATACAAAAAAGTACAAATTTGCATCTCACTGAAATGAAGGGAAAACAGTAATGTACACATATACACAGGTACACATAAACGCATACAACCCCCGCATAAAAATGGATAAATGAAATATATAGGGTCTATTTGATACTCGGGGTATGGGAAATCAGTTTATGACATATGGCTTAACCACCTGTCACAAAACTCATTTCCAAAGCCTTCAGTGTCAGATATTTCATTAATCATACGCCAGACCCCATATATTTGCATATAAACATACACACATACAGATACAGAGAAAGGGATTAAGATAAACAGATAGCAGCATGGTGACATAGCAATAAGTGCTATGACTTCACATTTCAAGGGTCTAGGGTCTACTATAGGTTAACTCACTGCTCATGAGTAGTTTGTATGCTTTACAGGTGTCTCTTTTTGCCTCACCCACATGCCATATGTTTCTCCTATTTCCAAAATACATGCTGAGGAGGTTAAAATGACTACTCCTTAAAATTGTCCTTGGTTGATGTGCATGCGTCCCCATGAGCTTTGGGGAACACTCCAAATGCCTTATTTTGATGTCAATTAAAGTGTCAGTTATTTGCTTGTGTTATCAAAGTGCTGGTACACCAGGCATGTTTCTGCTGAAGGTACTATTGTGCTGTCTTGGTCGTATTAAGACAAATAAATCAAAAGGGGGCCTTCTATTTTTTCAAAATGTTCTCTTTTCTCTGTGATTGCATCACTTTTGAGATAGTATACAGTGAATATAAAAAGTGTACACACCCCTGTTAAAATTCCAGGTTTTTGTTATATAAAAAAATGAGACCACAATAAATCATTTCAAAACTTTTCCCACCTTTAATTTGACCTATAACATGTACAATTCAATTGAAAAACCAACAAATCTGTTAGGGGAAAAAATATAAAAAATAAAAAACATACAATAAGCTGGTTGCATAAGTGTGCACACCCTTAAACTAATACTTTGTTGAAGCATCTTTTGATTTAATTACATCATTCAGTCTTGGTTAGGAGTCTATCAGCATGGCACATCTTGACTTGACAACATTTGCCCACTCTTCCTTGCAAAAACGCTCCAAATCTGTCAGATTGCAAGGGCATCTCTTGTGCACAGCCCTCTTCAGGTCACCCCACAGATTTTCTATTGGATTTATGTCTGGACTCTGGTTGGGCCATTCCAAACATTAATTTTCTTCTGGTGAAGCCATTCTTTTGTTGATCTGGATGTATGCTTGGGGTCATTGTCATGCTGAAAGGTGAAATTACTCTTCATCTTCAGCTTTCTAGCAGATGCCTGAAGGTTTTGGGTCAAAAGTGACTGGTATTTGGAATTGTTCATAATTCCCTCCACCTTGACTAAGGTCCCAGTTCCAGCTGAAGAAAAGCAACCCCAAAGCATGATGCAGCCATCACCAAGCTTCACTTGAGGGATGATGTTCTTTTGGTGATGGGAACTGCTGTTTTTGCGCCAAACGTACCTTTTGGAATTGTGGCCAAAATGTTCAACCTTGGTCTCATCAGATCATAATATATTTTTCCACATGCTTTTGGGAAATGATGTATTGTTTTGCAAATTTTAGCTGGGCCTGGATGTTTTTCTGTGTAAGAAAGGCTTCCATCTTGCAACCCTAGCCCAAAGCCCAGACATATGGAGAATACGGGAGATTGTTGTCACATGTAGTACACAACCAGTACTTGCCAGAAATTCCTGTAACTCCTTCAGTGTTGCTGTAGGTCTCTTGGCAGCCTCCCTGACCATTTTCATCTATTTTGGAGGGACATCCAGTTCTTTGCAATGTCACCGTTGTCCCATATTTTCTCCACTTTTTGATGACTGTCTTCACTGTGTTCCACGGTATATCCAATACCGTGGACATTTTTTTGTACCTTTCTCCTGACTGATACCTTTCTACAATGAGATCCCTTTGATGCTTTGTAAGCTCTCTGAGAACCATGGCTTTTGCTGTAGCATTCAACTGAAAAAATATCAGGAAAATCCTATTAAGACAGCTGAACTTTATTTGGGGTTAATCAGAGTCTCTTTAATTGATGGGAGGTGTGTATCCAAGAAGACTTAATGCTGTAATTAAATCAAAAGGTGCTTCAACAAAGTATTAGTTTAAGGGTGTGCGCACTTATGCAGCCAGCATATTGTACATTTTTTATTTTTTATATTTTTTCCCCTAACAAGTTTGTTTGTTTTTCAATTGAATTGTGCAGGTTATAGGTCACATTAAAGGTGGGAAAAGTTTTGAAATTATTTATTGAGGTCTCATTGTTTTATATCACAAAAACCTGGCATCTTTATACATTTGAAGTCAAAGATTTTAAATGGGAGTAGCTGCTATCAGGTAAAGGTATACAGCAACACATTCAGAATCTATTCATAGTATTATTATTATTATTACTTTTATTATCATTATTGGTGTTATTATTAAAAATCTGTATGTCAATGACTCCCTTCATCTGATATTCTGGATCTCTGTTATCTTATTTCTTCCAGCCCATACCATACAGACTCTGTACAGCCTAATCTCAGCTTGCTGCCACTCTGCATTCTAAGACATATACACTAATGATTCTTACGTACTTCTTCCTCCCAGAGATCATAGCATTAAGTAGCATTGTGGAGATGAGCATCATTATGTAAGTGCCTCCTAGTACACCTACCAACTTTCACCCATTCTACGTGAAGCAACAATACAGAGTGAACACTTTGACCTCTTCAAAGAGTCCCACCCTTTTAAAAGGGTCTAGTTATACCCTATGTCAGGGTGGGAGAAGGGCCCCCTGTTTCCCTTTGTGAACCTTTGAACTAATGGCATAGATGGATGCCCTGCCCCTGTACCAGGCCAGTAGCAGAGTACAGTATCTATAGAAATCAGATTGCATTCTCCCACTTTCTGTAAGGAAAATGGCCTCATCTGGGTTAGTGTTAAAAACATATTTCAAAACGGACTTGAAAATACTATAATTGTCTACTGAGCTGGATGCAGCCTTTACCTATTCAAAGATACAAGCTTTTAGGGAAGGTATGGTTTACCTACAGGTACTAAATGTTTTATCATTGAATAAATGTTTATGTAGTCAGCTGTGGCTGTAGTTATTAATGTTCTTGACTTTTAGTAAAGCTGTTTTATTTTTTATTCTGCTGTTATGTTGCAGAAGAGTTTCTACTAGTAAATCTTATGTGACAAAAACACAAGGACCTAAAAATCCAAACAACAAATGCCTGAAACACAAAATGTGAAAATGCACACAGTAACCATTTTTTTGCAATGGGGAGGGCAAGTGACCCCAACATCCCCTAATGTGGTCACACCTTGAACTTGTACATACAAATTCCATGGTTGCATAAAGATGACAAAAGGAGTGTACACCTAGAAACCTCATCTGCAGTATTTCCTAAACAAAACCATTGTCAGGTGTCTATCCCTTGCTGTGACTCAGGCAGCACATGAAGCAAGAATAGAAAGTTGGCAACTTGTAGAGAAGCCAGCAAAACAATATGCTCCATGCTAAGGCTTGTTTGCTTATTAAAACAGACAACACCACACATTCAGCATCTAATACTCAGTAAACTCCTTGTTCATCCAGCCATTTACAGACATCACTGTAACAGTATACAGTGTGCAAAGATGGTGTTTGGTGATGCTACAACCCCTATCTATACTTCAGTCTTCAATTTTCATTGATGGTGGTAAGAAAAGAGTCTAATCCAGCACCTGCAAAATCTTATTTGAGTTCTATGCAGAGTGACCCAAACTGCCACTGGAATCATACTAGCAAAGTACGCTTAAAGATACATTGTTAGTTTCTATTCCTTTGCCACAGCAATCTTTTCAGGCATAAGATATATTTTCCAAAGAATTGTTGGATCTATCCTATGAGGAAGACATTGACAAAAAGGCAGGAGTTTGAGCTGGATGTGGCAGAGTTAAAGATGTTATGATTTGCATTGGGTGTGACGAAGGTGGACAGGATTAGGAATAAGTATATTAGAGGGTCAGCCCAGGTTGGAAGGTTTGGAGACAAAGCCAGAAAGGCAAGATTACGTTGGTGTGGACATGTGCTGAGGAGGGATGCTGAGTATATTGGGAAAACGATGCTAAGGATGAAGCTACCAGGTAACAGGAAAAGAGGAAGGCCTAAGATAAGGTTTATGGATGTGGTGAGAGAGGATATGCAGGTGGTTGGTGTGGCAGAGCAAGATGCAGAGGACAGGAAGAAATGGAAACAGATGATCCACTATGGCGACCCCTAATGGGAAAAGCCAAAAGAAGATGATGATCCTGTGAGGAAGACGAGTACTTTATTCACAGATAGGCTTTGCAGGCCTTAAGAGAAGCTGCAGAAGCAGAATCCTAACCTCAGCAGGAGTTAGAAATGGCTTTCTGGACCTTGATGGAGACATGACTTATGAAAAGGTTCTGCCAATTATTTAAGACCTCTAGAGATAAAGACTATGAAAGTGTCTAAATTGCTGTGCGCTTCCTGTGATGAGAAATGGCTGCATCTGTTGCTCATCACTAGATCAAATCTTTTGGGTAGAAGATGTTTGTTTTATGTAATTATGGAAACTACTCCAGTAGCAAATCCAGGATCCTTGGCAATTACTACAGCTGGAAGAGCCATGATGTTAGTCTGAAAATATGAATGGCTGTACAAAATTTGCCTGAAGGGTGAGATAGCAGTATCCTGGCTATTTGGAGCCTGAGAAGACTGCATAGAAGAAAAGGGCTGAAAAAGTGGAAACCAAGCCTCTCAGGGCCAAAACAGGGATATGAGTATTACTTGTCCCTTGTACATTCTGGTCTTCTGTATGAATCACTGAATCACACCTTTGGAAGAAATGAAGAAAAGCACAGAGGATGCTACTAGGCTAGGGCATCTTGTGCTTAACCTCCCTGGAGGCAGGATCAGTAAGAAACAGCTGTTGCAGTTGGACTTGGGTGGAAAGCCAAATAGGGACAGTACAGTTGCATAGTGGTTAACATTGTTGCCTCACAGCAAGAGGCTCTCCAGTTCATTTCTCATCCAGAGCTCCTTCTGTGTGGAATCTTTGCATGTGTTTTCTCCAGGTACTTCAATTTCCTTCCACTTCCAAAGACATGCAGTAGGTTGTCTGGTAACTCTAAATTCTCTTTGTGTATGTGTGTGATGCATGCATGATGTAGAAGAAAAGCCTGGCAATCTATTTCTGATCCCTCTTGCCTACTCATGCCTAGTAAACTTCATGAAATGCAGAGGCTGTTCATGGAGTCACTCTAGAGGTCAGACACATCTTATGAGCCTGGATGGATAGATGGAAAAGCAAAGAGGTTATAGGGTGTATATCTGCAGAGACAAAATGTCCTCCTGGTGACAAATGTCTAACCAACTGACCATTTGTGTAGCATTAAGGCACACTAGCTCAACCTGTTTGCAAAATAATCTGCATTGCCCAGAACGCATGCTGCCACTAAAAAGCATTGTGATTGAATGGCCCACTACCATACTGTTGTGACTTTTCAATACAAGGGCGTAAGACTGCATCTTGTTCTATTATGCGATGTACCAGACTACAACTATGTTGTCTGAATGTACATAAAAGGCAGAAAAACATAGAGTGTAAGAATGGATAGGAGGACAGTTATTATTTCCAGGATGCTGATGGGTAAAGGCTTCCTAAGGTGTCTAGCTTCCTTGAACCATTTTCTTACTAAAGTATTCCCTCCCAAGGTAGATGTGTCCATGGTTACCATCAAAAGTAGATATGCACCAAAATGGGGTGCCTATTAAGACATTTGCCTAATCTAACCACCAGGATAGGTGATATGGAATGCCTTGGATGTTACTGGTTGGAGAACAGAATCTGAGCTCTGAAATCACAGAACTCTGACAGTCTAATAAAGTGCCCTTACAAAAAGCCTGGCATGACAAAATATGAAAGCTGATGCTGGCATGCTGCTACCTGGCCAAGAGCTTTGAGACAACTTTTGGCAGAGACTGATGGGACAATGAAAATGATGACTGCTGGTTGTTGAATACAGATGATTTTGTTCTGTGGAAGAAAATCATCATCAGCCCCCTTTTCCCATTTTTTTATACATGGGGTCGGGGTGTCATGTTAACTGTCACCAACTCTCTCGATTCAGTGCCATACTCCTGCCTTCTTCAACACTCATGCCTGGCTGTCTCAGATCTTCTTTCACGCAATCCATCCACCTCTTTGTTGGACGTCCTTGCTTCCTCTTACCTTCTTCCTTTCTGTCCCAAATCTTCCTCACCAGATTGTCTTCCCCTTTTCTGCATGTGTCCAAACCACTGTAATCTGTTCTCTTTGATCTTTTCTACAATTGGAGCTACCTTGGCGTCTGGTCTTATGTCCTCATTTCTTTGTCTGTCCCACAGTGTGTATCCTACCACCCTTCTCAGGCACTTTATTTCCATCACATCTAGCTTCTTCAACTGTTCTGCCTTTACTGTCCAGGTTTCTGTACCATACAGTAGTACTGGTTGCACCACTGTCTTGTACACCTTACTTTACAGCTTCTTTGGTATTCTTCTATCATAGACTCCACCAGACACTCTAAGCCAGTTGGCTGCAGCCCCTCGGATCCTAGCTTTGACCTCTTCATTCAGACTTCCCTTCTCCTCAACCACCCCTCCCAAATACTTGAAGCTGTTTACCTGTTCCACTATCTTTCCTTCTATCTCTATTCTCAGTTTCTTCTGATTTCCCAGTTTGCTGCCATTACCACTGTCTTATTAGTGCTTAGTTTCATTCCATGTGCCTTCAGTTTTGCATTCCATTCTCCTATCTTTTGTTGAAGTTCTAGCTCAGAGTCTGCCTGTAATACTACATCGTTTGCATAGAGCAACTTTGTTGATCTATTCCCTCTGACCTGTTTGCTAATGTAGTCCATCACCAGTAAGAACAGCAGTGGGAGCAGAGCTGAACCCTGGTGTATACCCACTACCACTAGGAACCACTCTGTGAGGCTGAACACTGTTCGTACTTGAGTCATTGGGTCCTTATGCACAGCCTGCACTGATTCTACCAATGTTTCTGGGACTTCAAACCAATGCAGTACTGCTCAGATCAGTTTTCTTGGGACCTTGTCATATGCTTTCTCCAAGTCTCGGAATACCCAGTTGGACTCTTTCCTTATCTCTAACTTCTTCTCAAGTATCATGTCTCACTGCAAACATCGGGTCAATTGTGCTACATCCTGATCTGAATCCAAACTGCTCATCTCCCATCTTACATTCTACTATTCTGTGCATCCATTTATCAATCACCCTCTCCAGAACTTTCATACAATGTGATAGGTGTTTGATGCCTCTTTACTGCCCACAGTTGTGGATGTCCACTTTGTTCTTGTATACTGGCACAAGTATGCTTATTCACCAGTCATCTGGGATACATCTTTCTCTCCACACTGCTATGAGTAACCTCAGGAGCCATTTCTCCCCTATCTCACCCAGCATCTTTATCATATCTGTTGTGACCTCATCTGAGCCTGCTGCTTTCCCTGACTTCATTTTCCTTAGTGCTGTTCTTACTTCTCCTAGGGTGGACTCCTCTTCTTTTCTCATCGTAGGCTATTTCTGGGGCAGTACAGCTTCTGTGAGATTTTCTTCATTCAGAAGCTGCAGGAAATACTCCTTCCATCTGCCTTTGATGTCCTGTGGACTGGTGAGCAGGTTGTCGCTGACATCCCTTATGAAGGGTGTCTGGCTATCTTCTTTATCTTTCTGTCTTTGCCTTGCAACCTGATATAGTTCCTTTGCGCCACTTACTGAGTCACTTACCACAAGTTGGTAGAGTGCCTCTGATGCCCTATTCTTTGCTATTGCAACTTCTTTCTTAGCTTTTTTGTTAGCCAACCAGTAGTCCTTCCTAGCCTGGTCAATTTTTTCTGTCTCCCACTTCTTCCTACACTCCTTTCTTTTGATGCCTTCTTGGACTTCTGCATTCCACAACCAGCTTTCCTTATGTACCTTATTTACTTACCTGGCTCAGACATATCTTTTCTGTAGTCCTGACACATGCTGTTTTTAGGCACTGCCATTCTTGTTCAACTTCACCTATTTCCTCCTCTTCTTGGGGTGCTAGGGCCCTGAGTAATTCCTTGAACTGTTGTACTTTCTCTCCAGTCAACTTCCAGGTCTTCAGCCTGGTCTCTGTTGAGCTTACAGCCTTCTCTGATTACTGCTTGCAGCTGATTGTGGTAACTAGTGGTTTATGCTGTGGGCCAACTGTTTCACTGGGGATGACTTTGCAATCATGGATTCTACCCCAGTGCCTTTTTCTTACTAGGAGAAAGTCGACCTGAGTTGGATGTTGGCTACTCTTGTATGGGATCTTGTGACTGTCTCTCTTTCTGAATCATGTGTTGGTTACTATCAAGCCATTTGCCAGACAAAAGTCTAGAATGGCTTCTCCTTCTTTATTCCTGTTGCCCCACCCATGTGGACTCAAGCAGTCCTCATATCCTGTTCTGTCTATCCCGTTATGTGCACTCAAGTCACCCATTATCAACATTAATTCATGTTGGCCTGCTTTATCTAGTAGGTTCTGCAACTGCTGTCTGAACGCACTCTTTTCCTCACTATCACAGCCCTGCTGTGGGGCACAGGCTGAGATTATGAATAATTCCCTATCGTTACACTGCAGTCTGACTGCCATGAGTCTGTCATTAATTCTGATGATATCCCTCACTGTCTTCTGTAGCCTCTCTCTTACTGCAATTCCTACACCGTTTCTAGGCTGTCCCCCTCCTGAGTAGTAGAGTCTGGATCCCAAGCCAAGTGGCTTTGCTGCAATGCCTTTCCATCTCAACTCTTGGATACATAAGATGTCATCCACGTCCAAGCTGCATCCTGTCAGTGAACCTACATTAAGCTTAGGAATTCTTAGTTCATGTTTGGCAGGTTGTTTGGTTTTACAATCAGCTTTCGCTCAACAGAGCTATACCAGGTAACCCAGGCTGGGCAACTAGACACCGGATGGCCAGTAGCTTAATGACCCAGTACTGCTAGACTTTATGGCAGGCACACACTGGCCAATAGGCGACATTAGTCAATATGACCGAATCACCTAGAACCATATTTACACTGTTGAGTGGCTAGCTCTAGCCCCCCATGGAAGAAAAATATGACATATTTTGGGTCCAAATATGAAGATATGAAGATGATAGTTTGATATGGAAGAAGATAGGACTTTGTAAAGGTGTGTATTAATCCAAAAGAAGTGAACAGATGGAACGCTCACTCCCTCTGCTAAAGTAAAAGTGTCCGGTATGGGGTGATAAAAAGCCACTTGCTCAGGCATGGAATACTTCAACCATTTGGTGAACACCATGGAGTTCAAATTTGAGACCAAATGGGAGAGTGCAGAACTGACACTGACTTGGTCTTCCCTGGGGGTACTGAAACGTCCAAGTTTCCTTGTGAATTTTAATATGAAGATAGGCACTTTGGAAATCCAAAATGCACATCTAGTCTCCTTTTGATAGAAAAGGTAGTATAAATTGCAAAGAAATACACAAGTTTTTTTTTTAGTAATTAAATAATTTAAACCACTGAGAGCTAGATGTGGTCAGAGGTAATTTGCTTTCTCTGACACCAAGAAGAATAAGCTTTTCTGGAGTGATAGAACTTTTAGGAAATGTCCTTTTCTTGACAAATGATTGCACCTCCTTCTATTCATTGATTTTCTAATGAGGTAGGACATCTGGCAAAGGCAAAGATGGGACCAGGGGCAATGTGTAAAATGGCAGGATAAGAATTCCTCTTCCATGGCAGGACATGAAGGAACAACCTCCTCCTGGCTGCTTCCTGTAGGTGACAGGCACAAACTTATGATTGCTGCTGTCTACCCTGGGACTGAATGCAGCCTACTAGAAACCACTATGGGCCATGGACTTTGGGTCCTTAACTGTACTAGAACCCAGACTGAAGGAATGGTCTACTGCCTGTGCCCTCCTCCTACTGTCATGCACACCAAAGCCACCTCTGGAAAGTCTGGCTCTGTGGCTCAGAGGAGGGAGTCCTGACTGCATTCCTGGAAACAGGGGATTGAGTAGTGGTCCCAGGACTGAAGGAGCCAGGCAGGGATGGGTAGGAATGAAAAAGATATGGTCCACTCTTCTCCCCTCTCAAAGGTGGGGAGGGTTGTATGCAATCAGTGGCACGCTAGCAGGGTGACTTCCCACTTAGGACTAGGTTGCATTTGGTGAAGTGGTTATGTGAATGATTAGTATAAGTTGGGAAAAGTGTTTACTGTTTTGCATGACATTTCTCGTTTTGGAATTCATCTTCTTTCAAGATAGATCCTGATAGCCTAGGCACTGTCTTTAGTTTTTATTCTTTGCCAACAAAGAAAGTTCCAGCATGGTAGATCAGAACTTGTGCCTAATAAGGAAAGGCACAGATAAGGGATCTGTAGATTCTTAGTAAGCAAAATAATATAAAGGTGTCAGGTTTTAATTGGTCAGTGGCTATAGTCTGATAGATAACAAGATGTTTGCTCAAAAGCTTTTACAGTAGAAAATGGATGAAGTTTCTTGTGTTTGGGAAGACAAGACCTTGATTGATTAGTCTCCCATGTACATGTGTTCTTACACAATAAAGGAGATCATTCTACTTTGATAAACTGTGTTGCATTATGCTATTTTTATTTGGTACCTTAACAGTTATTAAATCAGGTTTGTATACATTTTTTTTTATTTACTTATACCTGTTGGGTACCAGAAGTGTGATTTGTGAGTCCATCCCACTGATAGTCATCACACCTATTTGATGCACTGGTGTGGATCAAAGGAACACAGCCACTGTCTGACATGGGTGAAAAAGGGTGCCATCACATTTTGGTGGCAGTTGGTGAGGATATAATTTATTAACTGTAAAGCAGATTTGTTACCAAAGCTGTGTATATTCTTTCAGCCACAAGGTAAAATATATAGAGGTTTAGTTTTTCAGACAATTTATTTTAATTTTATTTACTCTTTTACATCAAATAGATATTTTATTTTCAGTCAGTTCAGTTTAGGAACAGGCAGAAAATTAGCTCTTCTGACAATTATCCTAAAATGTCAGTGTCAGATTTACCTAAAACAACATGCTAATATGTCCAGTGAAAAACTGGTGACAACTTTGTGTGAGCTGGAGTGTAGACTGGAGACAGCCTAGCAGGTAATATGGGTGTGTAGGAAGCAGACAAAAGACATGCCAGGAGACCCTCAAAGCTCAACAGAATTACAGAGACTGGCATGAGGTGAAGTGCCTGGAACTCAAAACAACTGAGCAAATGCAACTTTTGGAAGCACAAATAGAGTAGGTACAATCTGAGAAAAGTGAGATGCTGCACCTGCATAAGAGAAAACAATCTTTCTTCCCAAAAGGTATGCAAGTTATGGAGAGAAGTAAGCCATGCTCTAGAAGCCCAGGTAATTGCAAAACACAAAAACACAAGGAAAGTGAAAAACACCAACTGTAGAAGCATAAAATCCAAAATTGTTTAATACTCCAGCTCCTTGGCTAGCAAGCCTTTCACAGAGTTAACATCACAGTAGCACAAGCTACATTTAAATAACAAATATCACATCATTAAGCAAATAACTAAAATAATTACAAACTAATAATTAACATAATGCAGAAAAAACTTCCACTCTTGGTTTAATTTCTCCAAGTCTTTTGGGTTTCTAATACCATGACAGGAATGGAACCCATTCATAACTCAGGGTAGGATTAATGTTCATAGAATTAGTATTGTTTCAGTCTTTGACGTTAGCCAGAAGAGCTCTTTGTAGCAACCATAATGTGCCTAAAACTGACTCCTTCTGTAATTCATATGGAGTTACATGTACTGATAGCATATCTAACTATGATTGTAAATTCTTTTTTGTAAGACCTGTTGCTCCAACTACTATTGAAACTTTCTTGGTATCCTTCCACAATTGCTCTCATTCTGCATGCAAATCCTGTTATTTTATGGCTCTGTGTCTCTCTGTATGTAAGAAACTATAATCACTGGGTGTAGCAACCTCAATGAGCAATGCCACTTTTGTCTTTTTTCTGCATTAGTATATCTGGTTTTCTTGCATCTGCCTTTTAAACTGTTGGTAATGGGTGATCCCATGTCATTTAAACTGTATCATTCTTACCAGTGCTTTGTGGTTCATGTTTCCAAAACTTCTCAGCTACTTCAACACTGTAGTGTTTGCACAATCCCCTGTGCAACAGTCTTGCCACATTATTGTGCCTTTCAGTATACAAGCCATCTGCCCTAAGTGTATCACACCCAGCAACAAGCTGTGTGACTGTTTCCAGTCCTGTTTTACAGAAAGTGTATTTGTCTGTTTCTCCCACATGTTCAATGGCCTTTGTAAACCAGAGTGTTAAGTAGTCCACTATCCTGGGCAGCTATCTCCTTAATCATTCTTGTGTCAAACTCTGATCGACATGAGGTTGTTCCAGGAGCTCTCTGTACTTTACACACTATTTATGCATTTTTCATATTTCTTTCCTTCTCTTTTGATCTTTCTCCTTATATTCCCTATTTCCTTTTTTTGTTGCTGATTTTTTGATTATTTCTGGTTTGATTTACATTCATGCTAGACACAATATGCTTCTGCTAAACTAAGCAGAGAAGTTATCTTAGGCTTCTTTTCTTCATGCTTTAAAACTTTCACTATGTTCGGATCTGGTGAGGTAAGCAGATGTGTATACAGTCCCACAACGGCAGATCTATACAAGCAATCAGTTTCAAAGAGGCCCGTATCTCCTTCAGAATGAATAATATATAATCTTGGTGTATACAGATTTTTATATATAAGTTGATAAGCATGAATCATTTTTCTTGCCTTCCTGTCCAACTGATCCAGTACCTTTTGGGGCCAGTCACTCACTCACTCACTTTTCCTCAGTGTACAGAGGGGGCAGAACAGAGAACAAAGGTCTTAGGATGTAGCAAGCAGGATGAGTACTACAACAGTAGTGGGTTGTCTGGAGATAACAGCTATACCTATCACTAAAGTATTGGTAAAGAGGAAAGACAGCATTGTCAAGATGGGCATGGTCTGAAACATAGTCATAGTTAAGCCTGCAGTGGTCAAAAAGGAGCAATACATGCCTGGGCAGTTCTCTCCAGTTAGGGCCTTTCACAGAAACATTTCCAGAAATGTCTGGCTAGAGCTTATCTGGATTGAGAAAGGGGGTAAGGAACTAAGCAGGTGGCTGTGGTTGAGGATATCCCAGCTGATGTCCTAATGGAGAAAGAGTCTGACAATGCAGTACCTTGTGAATATATGCATCCAGGCAAGTAAACACATTGGGAAGACAGTATGGAGAAGCAAGCCTTTGTCAACACTTTCATCTGGGGGTGGTTTTGTGGATGTATCAGATGGGGAGTTAGTCAATAGCAGCGAAACAGAATCTAAGCCTCACAAGTGGAAAGGTACTGGGCTTCCCTTGAATGGGATTACTTTTATAGAGAGTTAAGGGTAATAGTCAGCCAGAAAGGCAGAAGGTGCCATTTTTATTTGGAAGGAGAGGTGTGAAAAGTCAACAATAAAGAGGTCGGACAGGTCCAACTCTCAGACTCTACTTTACAGGACTTGAAAGAGGCAGCAAAGGAGGCTTCTCATACTCATGGTCAGGTGAAGTACTGGGGAAAAGGACTGTTGTATAGGGAATGGACCCCTGAAAGAGAGCTAGAAGGAGAAGTAATACAGCAGCTGGTAGTATCCAAGGCTTACTCAGGGGCATTTCTGATCATAACTCATGATATTCCTTTTTAGACCAGCCCATATGTGCATAAAGCATAATAAAAATGGTTTATGTGGAATTCTTCTTGACCAGGGATTGCAAAGGAAGTAACTGGGTACTGTATGACAGTCAAGCAATACCAAATGATGGCAAGGCTGAAGGAAAAAATAAGGCTACTTTGAAGCCATAGCCTGTTATACAGGAACCATTACAGGGGATAAATATGGATATTCTGGAACCTCAGAATACCCCAAGTTCTACAGCTTAGAAATACATCCTAGAAATGGTGGATTATGCTACATGATACAAACAAGTATGGTTATGCCTTCAGATGAAGCAGAGAAGGTGGCAAATACTTTGTTAGACATTTTCAGCACAATATCTTTTTCCTAGAGGAAGAGTGACAGATAGAAATACTAACTTTATGCTATACCTGCTGCAAGTTTGTGGAAGTGTTGTGAGGTAAGGCATTTAAAGACCCCTACCATCCACAAACAATGGTCTGGTGGAAAAGTTTAACTGTACCCTAAAGACTGACAGTTGCTGACCAGTTTAAGAAGGAGTTGGACAAGTACCTATCCCATCTCCTGTATGCATATAGGGAGGTGTCCCAGGAATATACATTTGTTTTTACCTTTAAGCTGTGGCCAGAGGGTGATGGGGAACCAGATTTAATTTGTGATAAGTGGGAGGATGAGAGTGACTCCCACAAGAAGTCTGCTGTGGAGTATGCCCAAAATCACCCGAAACTGGTGTAAGAGCATCAGAAAGTCTGGTATAACAGGAAAGCCAGACAGTATTCTGTTGGGCAGCAGGTGACGGTATTTATTCCTGTTACAAGCTGTAGGCAGTCTGGGAGAGTCATTCCATCATTGTGAAGAAAGTGTGATATTAACCTAGTGCCAAAGAGAGATAACAGAGGCAGCTTTTGTGAGGACTACATAAACTGAGCAGTTACAAAGAGACAGATGCTTACCCCATGTTAAAAAATGATGATGCTTTAGAGCAGCTGTATATGTGGGCATGGGGAGGGGAGGCAAGTCTACCTGCTAGTGACTTGATCAAGGGATGCCAGCAGATACCCTTGACACCTGCAGCCAAGTAAATGTCAGCATTTCTGACCCCCACCAGGTTATACAAGTTTATGAAAATGTCTTTTGGAGTGAAGAATGCCTCAGAAACTTTCCAGAAGCTGGAAATCACATCCTGCCAGGAAGTGAAGATTATGTCCCTAGTTACTTGGGTGACATGGCCATCTACAGCCTAGCATGGACAAACACAGATCAGACAGGTATTAGACAGACTACAAATGCCAGCAAGTGTGTAGTGGGTATGACAGAAATATCTCATTTGGGTTACAGATTGGATAGAAGAAAGATTAGACAAGTACTGGCCATGGCTGACGCTATTTAGGTATGTCCCACATTTACTATAAAGACACATGTGGGGGCATTCTTAAGGACAGCATGGTACTATTGAAAATTTGTACCCTAGTGTACTATGATAGCTAATCCCCTTACAGATCTTACTAGGAAAAATAGACCAGGTAAGGTTGTCTGCGAGCAAGCAATTCAAACACTCAATGAGGTTTTGAGTGGACTCCCTGTAGTAGCTAGTCCTAATTATTGTCAAGAATTCATTGTGTAGGCAGACTCGTCCTGCTATAGGATGTGGGCTGAACTTAGGTTTTCTCAGATACAGACGAGAACCCCATTGTGTACATGAGCTACAGGCTTTAACCCATTGAGAAACCTTATGTAGCCATACAAAAGGACAGTCTAGGAATAGTATGGACTATGCTAAAGCTATGACTCTACCTGTATGGCAGAATACTCACCAAAGTTAAAAACCACAGTATTTCAAAGGGGCATAGACAAATGGACAGAATGAAAAGCTTCTTATGTTGAATTCAGCCTATTCAATATGGGAGTGCTACTGTTAATTCCAGTGCAAATGGATGGTCTGCCCAGGAAAGGAACAGGATAGTGACTCAAGCTTCATTTCTTGATGGCTGCCTAAAGAAGACTTACTTAAGGCTCTTAAGGAGGGTCCCTATTATTTCATCAAAAGAGTACATCATCGAACAGCATTTTGAATGGAATTTTATTGATCATGCCAGTTATTGAACTGTTCTGACTGAGATTGCATTATGGTACGGATAAGTAAATTTGCCCTTTCCCCACTGTAGTACGATCTCGTATTTGGCATATATAATTAACTGGCACTATGTGTGGTGTTTTGATGAACGTCATTTCCAATGAAATGCCATTTGACAATGTTGTTCTTCGATGATATAATATAGACCCCTTATGGAGGTAAAACTGCAGTGTCTAGGAAGAAAAAAATGATTTAGAAATGTGATGCATTGCTTCTTTCTTATTATTATTAGTACTGATCAACTGTCATTTTTCATCTGGTGAAGAGATAGAGATAGCAGCTGGGTCCAGAGCTAGATCCAGCAGTACATGACATAGGCAGTTGCCTAGGGTCCAGTTGGTTAGGAGGGGCCCCAACTGGCCAGGGGGTGCTGCTACAACATTTAGTTTTTAAATGTCTTCTTTAAGAATACCCTCTACATGCAACATTTACATCTCATCTACTGTTGCTTGCTTTTTCTATTCCACATCCATACAAAGAATTTAAACATACAACCAGTCCTGCTTCTTCCACAGAATATATGTTATCAGAAGCACATTATGTGTGTAAAATGCCCTAGTTAGGGATGGCAGGTTAGTTAATATAACAAGGTTCAAATCTTGTACCTTAGTTACAGGAGACAAGCATAAATCCTCTTCACCAA
Source organism: Protopterus annectens (assembly GCF_019279795.1). Classification (NCBI taxonomy): domain Eukaryota; kingdom Metazoa; phylum Chordata; order Ceratodontiformes; family Protopteridae; genus Protopterus; species Protopterus annectens. The sequence goes on along the minus strand of NC_056727.1, from coordinate 1,084,626,857 downwards.
CTACCAGACTATGAATTTTGGTGCATTTTCAAGGAACTGTGAGTTTTGGAACATTTTCAAGGAATTGTGAGCTTCAGTGCATTTTAAGGAACTGTATGCTTCAAGGGAAGAGAAGTTTACTGCTGCTCATGCTAAGTCTGCTTTCAATGTGCAACTGTTTTCTTTAGCAACTGCTACAGAATTTGAAAGCAGTGTTAGTAGCACAACAGGTAGCATACTTGCTCTTTATGCAGAAGACTATGGGTTCAACTCCCCCACCATGTGGATAGATTTCTGATATGGTGCTGTACTTTTGAGGGGGGGTGCTGCAGTCCTGAGTATGTCCTCCTTTGGATGAAATGCCTTGTAAGTATGACTCTGTTGTTGGTTTGCCATCCATTCCCTATTGCAATATTACAGCTTACCATTTGTTTAATATAACATAGGCAATGTATTCCACAAGGACAGCAGGCACTGAATTTGTAGATGAAATACTGAAATATAAAGTTGTTTTTAGATTCATAGATTAGTACTAGGCTAACTGCTCTTGTGGGTCATTTTAAGCCTAGACAATTACCCCATCTGAGAATTAAACCCTGCACCTTGTATCTGTAAGGTAAACACCTTAACCATTATGCCAACCTCCCACCCCAATAGCCCATGCAGGTCTTGAACCTAGGACCCTGTACACTATAGTCACAGCACTTAAACACTAAGCCATCTGAGCTGTGAGTCAAGCGACAGTCAATATGGATTTTCTAGTAGCAACCTCTTCATTAGTTACAGATCTCTTTAATGTGGAATTATTCAGATGACTTTTACTTCTGCAAAAACTGGCCATATTGACTGTCGCTTGTCTTGTGCATTCAAAAGAGACGAAGCGATGCATGGGTTCAGGATATTTATTGTACATAAACACTGTCAGGAACTGTAACTGAAACTTTTATTTAAGTTAACTGTTTCACACATTACTTCAAACATACTCGCATGTGCATCTCCATTCATGCCTGCACTCACTCTTGCTGACTGTACAAAATGGCACTGTTCTAGTATGTGCTCAGTACTTAAATGCACATGCTATCTAGCTACAGTGGCTCAATAGGAACATTACACAAAATGATCTATATTAACTGATACTGATGGATTGTAATGACAGAAGTTTGGGTGGCCTTATATGGTTAAATGTTCTGAAATGGGCAGTTTTGTCATTATTGGTTCATACATTTTGTTTCATTGCTTACTGGAAAAATGTTTAAAGCTACAAATTTAAATCATACTTTAGCAAGAAGTGCTGTATTACACAAGGAATATAATTTAAAACAATCAGAAGGTGAATCAACGAACACATGCATGTAAGCATGGTCCTAAAAATGTGTGAAAGGGGACTTTGGTTTGAAAACAGCCTAAAGGTAACCTAAATCCACCACTGGCCAGATGTATTTTCTTTGAATGTGGGTTTCACTGTCATTTCAATGAATATGAGTTTCAAGGTCAAAGAAGTTTACTGTTAATGCTAAGTCTGATTTCACTGTGAGATTGCATTGTTTTGTTTAGCACTTCGGGTTCAGTTCAGCACTACCAGGCTATAACTCATACCATACTTTTCGGCCACAGAACCCAGACCGAAACACAAAAGGCGGGGGTGTATCGATATTCATCAAGGATACCCACACTTCCATGTTAGTGGCGCAGCACAATGCCTTAGAGATCATCAATGTGCAACTAACAACAGGCAAAACTGCAATTCAAATTGTAGCTTGTTACATATCACCCACCATGACCCAGGACCCCCATTCCGCATTTCTGGAGATACTGGAAAATATGAAGGTCCTACCAAATGCACTAATATTGGGTGATTTCAATTACCCAGACATTAACTGGGAGAACTATTCAAGTACTAACTCCCTTGCCCAACGCTTCCTAGAATTTATAAACTCGAACACCTTGGATCAACTGGTCAACACCCTCACCAGAGGTGACAACATATTGGACTTAATCATCACCAACATGGGTGACCGGTGTTCTACACCAGAGGTCAACCCCTCACTGGTTAGATCAGACCATAGACTAATCATTCTGGATATCCACGTTCCACCCCCACCCCCAATCAAGGAAACCACCGAGAAAACCTTTTCAAAAGCAAACTTCACATTACTTAAGACCGAGGTGGAAAGGTTCACAGCCCCCATGCTAAAGGACAATGCCATCCAAGCTGCTGAACCCCTTACAAAGGCACTCTATGAGCACCTGCAAGAATGCATGGATCGTGCTATCCCAAGCAAAACCAAGACTCACTCATCCAAGAAAAGGAAACCAGTCTGGTGAACCCCTGCCATAAACAAGCTATACAACAGAAGGAGGAAACTAGTACAGAAAAGAGTAAAATCCCAAGAAGGAAAGACATCCCTGATCAGTATCAGCAAGCAAATACGATCCCTCATAAAATCATCCAAGGCTAGCTTCAAAAGAAAAATTGCCAAGGACTCCAAAGATAACCACAAAGAGTTCTTTAGCTATGTCAAGAACCTAAGTGGAAACTCTCAGATCTGCTCTGAGTTAATGCAGAATGGCACAAAATACCCTGAACCGACTGATATTGCCAACATTCTGGCAGATAGGTTTAGTACAAACCTCACCCTCCTCTCACCCCCTAAAGGACCCATAACCATACCAGAAGAATGTAGAGCCCCAGCAATCACTGACACACAGGTTAAAACATCCCTATCCAAAGCCAAAAACACAACTTCAATGGGACCAGACGGCGTCCCAGGCTGTGTCTTACACGAACTCCAAAATGAACTAACCCCTCACCTAAACACACTGTTCAAACTCAGCCTCTCTACAGGCAATGTACCCACAGAGTGGCACACAGCAACAGTTATCCTGCTCCACAAAGGTGGAGCTACAATGGACCGCGGGAACTATCGCCCTATAAGCCTGACTAGCCTGGTCTGCAAGGCTATGGAGCGCATCATCATGGAACTCATTAACAGAGACATTGGGAACCTCCAAACATTGCACCCTACCCAGTTTGGCTTTGTTAAGGGCAGATCATGCCTCCTAAACCTGGTGGACTTCTTTGAAACAGTTACCAAGGCTTTAGACGAGGGAAAGGAGGTCCACACAACCTATATCTAGACCTCGCAAAGGCTTTCAACACCATTCCCCATTCTGGTATTATAGACAAGCTCACCAGCCTGAACATAAACCCCTACATCACGAGATGGGTTGCCAATTGGCTCATGGATAGAACCCACACGGTGAGAGTTGCAGGCTCTAGGTCCGACTCTAAATTGGTTACAAGTGGCGTCCCCCAGGGCTCAGTCCTGGGATCCCTACTGTTCAGTATATACTTCTCAGAGGTACAGGCAAGCACAGGAAGACTATGGCTGATCAAGTTCACAGATGACTGAAAACTGGGGGCCATAATTGACTCTCCGGCTGATACAGACATCCTACAGAAGGGTCTCACTGAGACAGATACCTGGTGTCAAAATCATGGCCTCAAGCTAAATGCCAAAAAGTGCATAGTCATCCCCTTTGGAAAAAACAAAGTACCTGTGAACTACCACATACGTGGTAGTCCCCTAAATACAGAAAATGAAATAAGGCAGCTGGGGACCCAAGTAGATAGTAATCTCTCCTTTGATAATCATATTGCCAAGGTGATTAGAAAATCCTTCTAAGTGGCCCACCTAATCACAAAAGGGTTCGCATCTAGAACAAAAGAGGTTACTGTGCCCTTCTACTCATCACTCATCAAACCCATCATAGAGTACAACGCCCCATTTGGGATGTACCTTACAAGATGCCTGCAACAGCTGGAAAGACCACAGAAGTACCTCACCAAGAGGATTACTGGCCTCAAACAAATGCCCTATGCAGCCCGAATGAAGAAATTCCTGCTGTACTCGTTTGCATACTACCTACTCTGAAGTGATCTCTGCCTGACATACAAGGCCATGTCCAACCCAGAACTGACGGACATGCTCCACCTAAAAAAACATCCCCAAGAGCCACATGCTCCAGGGATCTAAACCTCATCATAACGATAAATAGGACTTGCTGGAGGGATAGATTCCTGTCCCAGAGACTCCCCATGCTTTGGAACAGGATTTCAATCTGCATTAGGCACAGCCCCTCACTAACACTCTTCAAGAGAAACCTTGATGAGTGGATGGGAAACAGAAAATTTACCCCGGGGATCACTGCAGTGGCTCTGCTGCTCAGAGGCACAGGGAACTAATGGCTCTGCTGGACAGAGGCACAGGGAACTAATCTAAGGGGGCGGCAAAAGCCAACACATTCTGGCTAGGCTTACATATGCCCTTGGGCAGATAGCCTAGTACTTACCTATGAACCTATGAACCTAAATGTCTGTCAGTGTTTGTGCTATAACTTCTGAAACAAAAGTTTTACATTAAATCCATATATCTGTAATGACTATAGAAGTAAAGAACAAAATAGTATACACACTGACAGGTTTGAACAGTGCTTATGGTAACTGGGGAGAAATAGCCAAGTAATGGGACACTGGAATTGCTGGGGGGCGGTTGCTGGGGGGATCTCTAGCCTTGCCTAGGGCCCCATTTGACCATGATCCTGCTCTTTCTGGGTCTGACCTAAGATTAAAAAAACAAAAATTATTAGTTTGAGGTACTTTACAAAGTCTACCTGCCTTTTGGGGGATCACGCAATCCCAAATAAAATCAAGACCCAATCCTCCAAAGGCAGACGTCCTGTCTGGTGGACCCCAGCCATAAACAAACTATACAATAGAAGGAGGAAGCTACTACATGATAGAGCAAAATCCCAAAAAGGGAAGGCATCTCTGATCAGTATTAGCAAAAAAACTACGGGCACTCATAAAATCGTCTAAGGCCAGCTTAGAGAGAAAAATTGCACAGGACACTAAGGAAAATCACAAGGCTTTCTTTAGTTATGCTAGGAACCTGGGTGGGAATTCCCAGATATGCTCAGAATTAGTCCAAAATGACAAAAAATACACCGAGCCCACAGACATTGCCAACATCCTAGCTGACAGGTTCAGTGCAAACTTCTCCCCCCTCCCCACCAAAAGGGCAAATATCTATCCCAACAGAGTGCTGCCCCCCTGACATCTCAGATGCTCAGGTAAGAGCCGCCCTCTCCAAAGCAAAAAACACAGCATCAATGGGACCAGATGGTGTCCCGGGCTGCGTCCTACATGAACTCCAAGAAGAGCTAAACCCAAACATAAAACTACTGTTCAATCTTAGCCTTACTACAGGATATGTACCCAAAGAGTGGGGCACAGCAACAGTGGACCCTCTCCACAAAGGTGGTGCTTCAACGGATCCTGGAAACTATCATCCCATAAGCCTGACTAGCTTGGTCTGCAAAGCTATGGAAAGGATCATCATGGACCTCATAAATAAAGATATTGGGGACCTACAGACACTGGATCCTACCCAGTTTGGCTTTGTTAAGGGCAGATCCTGCCTCTTAAACCTGGTCGATTTCTTTGAAACAGTCACCAAGGCCATTGACGAGGGGAAGGTGGTCCACACAGCCTACCTGGACCTCGCAAAAGCCTTCGATACAACACCCCACTGGGCATTTTAGATAAGCTCACCAGCTTAAATATAAACCCCTATGTCACTAGATGGGTTGCAAACTGGCTCAAGGACAGAACCCACATGGTTAGAATTGCTGGAGCCATGTCAGACTCCAAACCAGTTACAAGTGGCGTCCCACAAGGCTCAGTCCTGGGACCTCTCTTGTTCGGTATATATTTTTCGGCGGTACAGGCCAACACGGAAGGACTGTGGCTGACCAAGCTCGCAGATGACTGCAAACTGGGCGCCATAATCAACTCTCCAGTCGACACAAGCATCCTCCAAAAGGGCCTCATAGAAACAGACAACTGGTGCCAGAGCCATGGCCTCAAGCTAAACGCCAAAACGTGTATAGTCATCCCCTTTGGCAAAAACAAAGTGCCCACAAATTACCACATAGGTGGTAATCCATTAAGTACAGAAGAAGTCATTAGGGACCTGGGGACCCAAGTTGATAGAAATCTCTCATTTGACAACCACGTGGCCAAAGTGGTTAGAAAAACATTTTATATAGCCCACCTAATCATGAAGGGATTCACATCTAGATCAGGGGAGGTCATCCTACCTCTTTACTCATCCCTCATCAGGCCCATAATTGAGTACAATGCCCCTTTTGGGATGTACCTTACCAGACACCTGCAGCAACTGGAAAGACCCCAAAAGTACCTCACCAAGAGGATCAAAAGGCTCAAAAAGATGCCATATGCTGCCCGGTTAAAGAAACTCCAGCTCTACTCAGTGGCATACCGCCTGCTCAAAGGCGATCTGTGCCTGAGGTATAAAGCCATGTCCAACCCGGAATTAATGGACATGCTGCATCTCAGAAAATCCAAATCCCATCGAGCTACGCGCTCGAGACTTGAACCTCAGCACTGAAATAAATAGGACATGCTGGAGGGACAGATTCATAACCCAGAGGCTCCCTTCACTCTGGAATAAAATCCCAGTCCAGGTTAGGCAGAGTCCCACATTGACTCTCTTCAAGAGGAATCTTGATGAGTGGATGGGAGATCGTAGGTTTACCCCGGCTATCACTTCTGTGTCACTGTTAGACAGAGGCACAGTATACTAACCTCAAAAAAAGGCATAGCAAAATTAATTTAAAATGGGTGGCGAAAGCCAAACGCACTCTGGCTAGGCTTATAAATGCCCTAGGGCAGATAGCCTAGTATGAACCTATGAACCTATAAAGGCTGAAAGTCAGGATTATTGCAAGCTGCATTAAATACATCCAACAGGGTTGGCAAAATATGAGGGATATGTATAAAATGAGGTATATCCACTTGGAACATATCATAATATCTCCAAAATTCAGGGTGAGCATCCACATGTTCCCACAAAATATCTTATTCATCCTGGAAGCAGTCTGAGAGAAAGAAACTCCCCCCAAAGGAGGTGATAAGAACCACATTTTTCTCAGAATCAGAGATATGGGCTTCAGTATTTCAGGAGAGTAAGCCCTATCTCTGTTTATGTCAGAATCCTCTGATACATTTTCCTCAGAAATTTCTTTATTGACTGTCTTCTGGTAAGGGTTTCTGAGCACCAAAATTAACAGCCTGTAATACTTGACTGGCTAAGGTAAGAAAATCACATACAGATACCACATCTTCAGATGAGCAATGTGTAACCTTCTGTTCTTTTCTTTACAGGTAACACCCTGAGAGAAGACTGACTAGTACATGAGACTTCAGCCCTCTCAAGAGGGCTCTTTCCCTGGCCACCCCAAGAAGCAACCCTTGGAGTGTGTCCCATACCCAAAGAAGATGGTTCTGAAATGCACAAATCAAACTCTGGAACAGCTGAAGAGGACATGGCTGACCCCTGGTCCACAGTGGCTGAAAGGACTACACCAGGGGAACCTGGAGAGGCAAATGAATGGTCTGAGGAACAATGGTTGGCCACTAGAGGTTCACTCACTTTGTTTTTTTTCTTTTAAGTGCAGTAGGAGAAGAACCAGCACAACAAAAGTAAGTATCCATGCTGCAGCCAAGGAGGAATTCTGAATGCTGGTAAGCGGTGCTTGAATGAATTGGTCATAAGATAAGTTGTAAAACAAGTGCACACATGCATAATACACACACACACACACACACACACACACACACACACACACACACACACACACACACACACACACACACACACACACACACACCACACACACTTACACTTCCCCACATAGGTCCATTAGAACTAAAACCAAAACCGCACCATGGCTCTCTAAGGAAACAAAATCCAAAATCCTATCTAAAAACAAGATGTGGGTCACATGGCGTACCTCTAAAGACCCACACTCCCACCAAACCTTCCGGCAACTTAGAAATGAAACTAAAAGAATGATCTTAAATGATAAAAAAAACTTCTTCCTCCACCTCCAACACAAACACCTTAATAATCCACAAAAATTCTGGGCAGGCTTAAACAAGCTCCTGCACCCAGGCCAGGCAACCACCCCCACTCCAACAACTTGCAAACAACAGTGCCCTGTAAACATTGCTAACACATTCAATAGTTTCTTCACAGAAACTATACAATCCCTGGCCACACAATTCAAACAAACAACCAGCCCACTCCACTACCCATGCCAGCAGAATACTACAACTACATCAGATCATCTATTTACCTTCGATCCAGTACCCATATCCTTTATAACATCTCTTCTTAAAAACTAAAACCCACTAAGCTAGCAGCTGACCTTCTCCCAGCTGAGTTTCTGCAAAAAGCAGCTGAGGCCATTTCCTATCCGTCTCCATAATCATAAACCGTACCTTGTCAGAAGCCTTCATCCCTCCATATGGAAAATGTCCCACATTATTCCTCTCCATAAAGGTGGTAGCTCACTAGAGCTAACCAACTACAGACCTATAGCTATACTCTCACCCCTGGCCAAAATTATGGAAAAGTGTGTCCACAAACAACTGATGGAACACCTCACCAAAATAAAATTCTAGCTAACTCCCAACATGGCTTCAGGCCAAATCACAGTACCACATCAGCCCTACTATCCTTTTCTAATACCATCAATAACTTCAGAAACAATAATAAACTATCATCTGCTCTTTTCTTAGACCTCTCCAAGGCCTTTGATATGGTGAACCACATTCAACTCCTCCATACATTAAAAACTATCACTCAGCAATTCCACGCTGAAATGGTTCCAATCCTACCTGTCCAATAGGCAACAGGCTGTTCTATGGCAGGACAAATTATCTACATGCCTACCTGTTACACTTGGAGTTCCCCAAGGATCTATTCTTGGCCCTCTTCTCTTCACCATCTTTGTTAATGACCTGCCCACAATCACCCCCATGCCACATGCATTCAATATGCAGATGATTCGACTATCATCAGCACTGCCTCCAACCTGGCAGACCTCACTGCTTCAACCCAAGACACCTTCAACCTAATAGAAAATGGTTCTCAAGTCGACAACTAGTTCTCAACTCCAACAAAACAAAACTACTTACTTTCTCACCCACTAACAAGACTCTTCCCCCCACCTTCTCTATTACATCCTCCAATGGAATCACTATATCACCAGAAGCTCACACTAAGCTATTAGGTGTTACCATTGATAACTCCCTTAAATTTGACACCCATTTCAATCTTACCATCAAAACCGTCAATAAAAAGCTTGGCTCTCTCTATAAAGTAAAACACTTTCTCACTCCTCACGCTAAAATTACAATTGCCAGCACACACCTACTATCAACTCTTTTCTATGCCTCCCCCATCTTTACAAACCTAAACAAGACAACCCTTAACAAACTTACTTCTTGTTACAATCACATAGCTAGATTTGCCACAAATTCCACCTTTAGAACGCACCACTGCACTAACTTGAAGCAACTAGGGTGGTTAGAGTTTTCCAGCCAACTCCATTTCAACCAACTCAAACGGCTCACCAGATACTGTATCACCCAGAGAAAACACCAGCTCTGAAAACATCATTCACCCCTATATTAACCTGCAATCTTTACGCTCCTCCAATAAGATCTTAGCTCAAACTACCAAAGCCAATAATTCTGCTGGGGATTCTCTATTCTCAAACTTTGTAGGTAAAATGTGGAACTCCCTACCGACCATGCTCACCTCAGAACCCTCACTCCTACAATTCAAAAAAAAGCTTAAACCCCATCTCAATACTCTCTGGCAATGTCCCTGTTCCAAACCTGATTAACCACTATCATTTACCCTTCTCTTACCTCACTATCCTTAACCGCTTTTTAACAAGGCGCCTCGCCTTTGTAACTGACCTATGTTTTTTTTTATATGCTGCTGTTGTTTTTTTTTCCCCAAGATGTGATGTATCTTTATATTGTATTTAGAACTCAACTATCTTCCTTTTTTTGCATTAACAATGTTCATATGTCTGTTATGTACTTGGAGCTTTTCTCCCCGGGCCTCCGCTGAAAATGGACATGTATCCAGTCGGACTCTCCCGGTTAACAAATGTAAAATAAAAATAAATAAATAAATAAACATAGTCCCCTTTTCTATAAAAGCTTATGCAGAACCCAGAAAATTCCATCACGGGACCCTTCCACACACAATTTGTTGCCTTTTAAGAAAATATTGTTATATTTTATTGGTGAATAAAAGCAGTATTTCCCTTTTCAAAAACCTAGTATTTTTTTCTTCATATTGGAAGTTTCTTGTTAAGGACTGCTAGTTCTGGTTAAGTGCTTATCTAGTTATTTATTTATTTGAGGTCCATTTTTTGTGTACAGCGTTTGCAAACGTTTAATTTATTTGTGTGATTTTAAGAAGTGGAAAGTGTTTCTACGCGGCAGAAAATATTTTTAATGTCTTTGAGCTTGTATGCACTTCATTAAAACTTACCGATTATTTATTTTTTTGCAGGGTGTATTGAGGATTAGTGATTTTATGGCTGATTGCTGCTCTTGTGAAGTCTCAGAGCTGATGCCTCTTGAGGTAGAAAAAAAGTACTGCAGATTTATTCAGTCCGACTACTGATTTCCCTCCAATGGGCTGGACAACCAGCAGTCATTGTGAAGGTGTGAGAGGCAGCCACTGCTGTGTGAAGCCAGACGGTTGTTGTAGCCTAGGCAGAATACAACTCATAGAGCCAAAAGGTTACTGCAGCAATGACAATGATGAACATAAACAATCTGTTTGAAAAACAGTTAACTTCGATACGAGGCACTGCAAGACACTGTGGTTCATAGAGAGAGAGAGAGAAAGAGATGAGAAAGGGGTCTGGGGTGCTAGGCCACAGACTCAGCTATGTAAGTGTTCAGTGTCCAGTCTGGGTGTGAATGTTGGAAGTCCAAGCCCATGACAGCCAGTGCATATTCCCTTTATGCTCTTGCTAACAAGTATCATTTGACAAACTGGTTATTGAATCAAATTTGTTTGCACTTTTCTTTTTTATTTTAACCTGCTGGGTACCATTGATGTTGCTCAACAGACCATCCCTTTGGTAGTCGTTAGACTTATTCAGGGCAGTAGATGGGGTATCCAAGGACCATAGCTCCTGTGCCTCACATACCTTGGCGGAACACTGGCTGGCAGTAGAGGGGTTCAAACCCCTCTACTGACAGCCTGGTCTTCAGATATGGATGACAAGGGGTGTGTGCATCACAAACTGTAGCACAGAACACCACTTGAAATACAGCTGATTTACTGATTAGCATAATCAAGGCATTAGATGATAACAAAACAGTTGTTGGGGAAAAGGAAGATGCACAATGTTTTGCAAAGTGACTTGGTGCATTCTCCTGGTATACTCACACAGTCTAGTGTAATGTTAAATGAAAGGGTTGTCTTCATAGCTCTTAACGTCTTACCTCAAGAATCAAGGACAAAGCCAGATGTAACTGGAGACAAAATCAGGGACACTGTGCATATTTTAAGTGAAACCTAACAAGTACAGCTCCATGCTATGTGACTAATAATAAACACATACTATTATAGGATCATAGGACGTTACTAGGCTAATGACCCCAGGGCCGTTACAAGCCTAGCCAAGTTCAACCCATGTTCCCATGGGTGCCTGGTTCAAGCAGACATTAAAACCAGCACCTAATGCCCCTGTCCAAGAGGGACATAGGTGGAACCCCTGGGGTGAATTTCCAGTTACTCATGCTTAAATAGGGCCAACGAGGGGCTTTGTTTAACATGAATAGGAAGCATTTTTTAGTACAGTGTTTTAGTCATAATGAATAAAGTGCTGAAAAATATATTATGACACACAAATGCCTGGCAGTTTGGCTGGTATGCAAACGCTGTAAGATGCTTCTGCAACGGGTGGTCTAACGCTTACCCACAATCAAGTATCAAAATATTCATCTTTACAACATGCTAATACCATACAAAACCCACAAGGAAGGTTTTTCTTAGAAAAAAGTGGTAGCAAGCAATAATGATGTACAGTGCTTTGCTGATTTTGTTGATATGTCAGGACTTGCAAAGCACAATTCTGGGTTTTAGTTTGTTTGAACAGTTACTAAAATCCGGTCCCAATATGTATGGGTTAGCACATTACAAGTAAGTCTGGTAAAAGTACTGTTGAACCTTTAAGAAAGAATCTCACTGAGAAGTGCAAAAAAAACACAGCATCGTAAAGCTGAGGTCAAGGCTTGCATTATTTCAAATTCCCCACCCCAAAAACAACAATGTGATGATACTTCACCACTTTTCATTCATATAGGTATAAATACATAGTGATAGCATTAATAAAGACCTAAAATAACAGTGCTCACTGAGCAATCAAAATTACTTCTCTTAATTTGATCATCTTCAGTTCTTTAGATGTCTGAAAAACATACTCATACGTATATGAATAAGAACCAAATCTTACAAATTAAATTTATGTCATACCTGAAAACATAGCTAAGCCTGTGCCATTAATCATAAACGATTATGACTGAGATGAAATAGGAGTTGCCTTTTACGAGCAAGGACTGGTAAAAGTGAAGGGTTAATTTCAATGTTACAAAAATAATTGCCAAAGAAAATAAAAAAATACCTTGGTGAAATGGCTTAGGTTCATAGGTAGGTACTAGGCTATTGGCCCTAGGGCCTAGCCAAAAAGGTACCCTGGCTTTCACCACCCAAGAAAATTATTTTCCTGTGCCCCTGTCAAGCAGAACCACAGAAGTGATGCCCGAGGTGAATTTCCTACTTCCCATCCAATCATCAAGATTTTTCTTGAATAGTGCTAATGAGGAGCTTTGTTTGATATAGATAGGTAGTTTGTTCCAGAGTATGGGAAGTCTCTGGGACAGGAACCTATCCTTCCAGCATGTTCTGTTTATTGTTCTGACAAGGTTTAGGTACCTAGAGCGTGTAGCTCGGAGGGATTGGGATTTCTTTAAGTGGAGCATGTCCAACAGCTCTGGGTTTGACATAGCTTTGTATGTTAGGTAGAGATCACCTCTGAGTAGGTGATATGCAACAGAGTAAAGCTGGAGTTTTTTTAGACGGTCTGTGTAGGGCATCTGTTTGAGGCTGGTAATCCTCTTTGTGAGGTATTTCTGCGGCCTTTCCAGTCGTTGTAGATGTCTTGTGAGGTACATACCAAAAGGGGCATTGTATTCTATAATGGGTCTAATGAGTGATGAGTAGAGGGCAACAATGACCTCTTTTTTCCTAGATGAGAAACCTTTTGTGATAAGGTTTGCCATGTAGAAGGATTTCCTGACTACTGTGGCGAGGAGAGACTACTGTCAGGTCTCATCACACTTTCAGTGTTAAGTAGACTACCGCCTATGTGGTAGTTCATGGGTACAACGTTTTTACCAAAGGGGATGACAATGCACTTTTTGGAATTGAGCTTGAGGCCATGGCTTTGACACCAGACATCTGTCTCAGTGAGGCCCTTTTGTAGGATGCCCACATCATTAGGAGTTTCGATTATGGGTCCTAGTTTGCAGTCATCTGCAAACTTCATTACCAAAGACATTCTGTGTTAGCCTGTACTTCAGAGAAGTAGATACCAAACAGGAGAGGACCCAGGACTGAACCTTGTGGTACTCCACTTGTCTCTAGTCTGAAGTCGGATTTGGAGTCTGCTACTTTCACAGTGTGGTTTCTGTCAGTGAGCCAGTTAGCAACCCATCTTGTGACATAGGGATTTATACCTAGTTTAGTGAGTTTATCTATAATTCCAGAGTGAGGAATGGTGTTGAAAGCCTTGGCGAGATCTTGATAGGCTGTGTGAACCACCTTACCCTTGTCTACGGCTTTGGTGACTGCTTCAAAGAAGTCTATCAGGTTTAGGAGCTATGATCTGCCTTTTACAAACCAGAACTGGGTGAGGTCCGGAGTTTGGAGATTACCAATGTTTTTGTTATAAGTTCCATAATGATACGTTCCATGGCCTTGCAGACCCGGCTCGTCAGGCTAATGGGGCAGTAGTTCCTGGGGTCCGTGGTGGCTCCCCCTTTGTGGAGTGGGATAACCGCTGCTATGTGCCATTCAGTGGACACAAAGCCTGAGGTGAGGCTATGATTGAACATGGTACTTAAGTGGGGTGCCAGTTTGTTCTGTAGTTTGTGTAGAACGCAGCCTGGGATGTTGTCAGGTCCCATGGATGCTGTGTTCTTGGCTTAGGAGAGTGTGGCTTTTACCTGTGCAGCCGTGATTACAAGAACTTTGCATTCTTCCGGTATACAGATATAGGCCCTTTAGGGGGTGAGAGGGGGTAAAGTTAGCACTGAACCTATCTGCGAGGATGTTGGCAATATCAGTTGGTTCTGTATATTTAGTGCCATTGTGCTGTAACTCAGAGCAGATCTGAGTGTTGCCATTGAGATTCTTGACATAGCTATAGAATGCTTTGTGGCTGTCTTTAGAATCAGTGGCGATTTTGCTTTCATAACTATCTTTGGAGGATTTTATGAGGGATCTCAGCTTCTTACTGAGGCCGACCAGGGAGTTCCTCCAATCATGGGATTTTACTTTTTTGAAACAGTTTCTTTCTTCTGTTGTAGAGTTTGTTTATGGCAGGGCACCACCAGATTGGATTCCTTTTTTTGGAGGATCGCATCTTGGTTCTGTTAGGGATAGCATAAGACATGCACTCATTTAAGTGCTTATAAAGTGCATTTGTGTAGGATTCAGCAGTTGTACCTCTACTGTCCATTTGCAAGGGTGTTGCGAAGTTTGTCACTTCTGTCTTAAGAAGCGTGAAGCTGGCTTTGGAGAATTTTTTTACGGTGGTTTCCCTAATGGGGGGGGTGGGGGCAGGATGTGGATGTCTAGGGTGATTAGCTTGTGGTCGGATCTGACCAATGAGGAATTGACCTCTGGTATGGAGCACCGGTCGCCCATGTTGGTAATGACCAGGTCTAGGATATTGCTGCCCCTGGTGGGGGTGTAGATAAGTTGATCCAAGGCATTGGAATGTATGAATTCCAGAAAATGTTGAGCAAAAGAGCTGGTACATGAGTAGTTTTCCTAGTTAATGGTGGGGTAGTTGAAACTGCCCATTAGTAGGGTGTTGGGCTGTACCCTAATATTTTCCAGTGTATCAAGAAATGAGGAGTGGGAATCCTGGCATGGTGGGGGATCTGTAGCAAGCTACAATCTGGACTGCAGTCTTGCCCAAAGTTAGTTGCACTTGGATAATCTCAGATGCATTATACTGAGCAACTAACCTAGAGGTATGGATATCCTTAATGAAGATGGACACACCTCCACCTTTAGTGTTTTGGTCCAGGTTAGGTGGCTGAAAGGTGTGGTATGAATTAAGCCTGGTAATGCAGGGGTGCTCTCTGGAGCCTTGAACCAGGTCTCTGTCACTGCACCGATGTAGATGTTCTCCATTTTAAGGAGTGCCTCGAGTGAGTGCATTTTGAGGTTTAGACTTCTAGCATTGAGTAACATTACCCTCAGATTTTGCTTGCTTGTACCTGTTACAGTGGTGAATTTGTCATTTGAACCTTGCCTGAAAAAGGCACTATAGGGGTGGCAAGAGACTTAGCCAGTATCCAAAATCCCAAGGGTGATAGGTGCAGGCCATCTCTGGCAAAGCATCGTGGTCTGTCGATCATATCATCTCAGGCTGACAGATACTGGATCCCCTTAGAATGACACCAGAAGCTTAGCCAATTGTTAAAGTCAATCATTTTGTCCTTGTACTGTGGTATCATTCTGGGTGATGGCAGGATGCTACTCAGGGCTAGAGTCATACCTGCCTGGGCTACAAGATCAGAGTGCTCCTCCATTTCTCTTTTCATGTAGTCCAGGGAGGTACGTCTCAGGTCATTCACACCAACATGGACATTGACAGAGTCATATTTGTACTTGTGGAGTGAACTGAGTGCGTGCATTATGTAGCAGATCCTGGCACTATACCTTACTTCCACCCCTTCCTCTCATCATCTGTTCTACATCCCATAAAGTAACATGTCTCTTACAACTCAGACTATACTCTTACCTTCTCTACTCCTTATACTCTATCACCTCACCTCCTAAAGCTCACAATTACCTACTCCCTATTTCCATCCCTCAAACACCACTCTTAACTCAAGTACTACACCACAACCCTATCTACTAATTTGTCCCTCCATCCTTCCTCCCACCACTCCCATTCCTAAAATAAAAATATCTCCCCCCTCCCCTTTAAAATAAAAAAACAAAGTCTACTTACTCAAATTAAAACCCCATTACAAACCTCTACTTCTATCTGGTGACATTCATCCTAACCCAGGCCCTACCAACACTACCCTGAGCAATAACCCCCCCTGTATCTAAACTTGCCAACCCCTCCAATCCACAAAAACAAGTACAATTCTGCTCTATCCACGTCAGGAGCATCGTAAATAAAGTTCAAGAACTCCATGCTTGGATAGCTAACCATACTCCTGACATAGTTACCCTAACTGAAACATGGTTAAAACAACACCATCTGGACAGTGAAATCTTCCCTCCTGGCTATAACATCCTTAGATCAGATCGACTTAAAAGAAAAGGAAGAGGATTCTCCATACTCTACTCCAATTGTCTCTCCCAAATCCGTCCCACACTACACTTACCCTCCTTCTCACCAGCTGAACTCCTACTGACCAACTTCAAACTTAACAGTTTCAACACCATAACTGTTGCAGCAATCTATATTCCCCCTGGTGATAATATTAACATACTTGAGAACATCCTATCTTACCTCCCACATACCATCCACAATTAAATAATTATACTGGGGGATGTAAAGATTGATTGGCTTACAATACAAGTTCCCAACACTACTTCCTGTATAATCAACATGGGTTTGAGCAGCTAATCACAACCCCAACCTACATTAATAAATCTCACCTACCTAGCTCTCTTCTTGACTGGATATTGGTCTCCCACCCTCAAAACTATCATAACTCCCAAACCCATCCAAATGCCCTCAGCGACCACTGCCCTATAACAGTTCCCAGCCATACTCCTCACCTTACCAAACCTAACACATTTATTACCACCCACTCACTTTCTAATTTCTGTCCTAACTCCTTTATTCACCAACTGTCCAAAATTAACTGGTCTTACCTCACCATTCTTCCTTTAGATGAAGCTGTCCACTCCTTCAACACTACATTCCTAAACATTCTTAACTCCCTTGCTCCTCTTCACACAATTAGAATCAAATCTAATACTGCTCCCTGGCTCACTAAATCTAACAGAACCCTCATGAAAGACCGGGATAGGATTTGGAAAATGTGGACTAAAACTAGGACCCCTTCTCTTCTTCAGAAACATAAAGAACTCAGAAATAAAATTAAAAAAAAATCATCCATTATGACAAAATAAACTTCTATGCCAATCCTCCCTCTACTCTTAAATCAGACCCAAAGAAATTCTGGAGCTCTATTAAACAGACTCTTCATCCAGGAAACCCTTCCTCTCCTAACCCATGTCCCAATGCAACACCTGAAGACATAGCCAACACATTTAACAATCATTTTATAAGCTCAGTAATCTCCATAATAAATTCCCCCCCCCCCCCCCCAGGAACAGCACTAGCACCCCCACAAACTCTATACCTCTTCCAAACCCACCTAACTCCTTCTCTCTAAAAGCAATATCAACTAACTATGTAAAGTCATTACTCTCTAAACCTTGCTCCCCATCAGTTGACAAGCTACCCTCTTACATCCTGCAGATTGCCTCTGAACCTCTTGCCTATCCTTTATCCATCTTAATTAACCGATCCATTTCTGAATCCTATGTCCCCACTGTATGGAAGAATTTCTTTACTCTACCCATTCACAAAGGGGGCAACTCCTCAGTCATATCCAACTTCAGACCAATTGCTATACTCTCTCCACTCTCAAAAATCCCAGAGAAATGCATTCACAAGTAGGTAATGCATTACCTTCACCAGGAAAACTTCCCACACCCACACAGCATGGTTTCCGTCCCAAGCATAGTACAACTACTGCACTCATATAATTTATCAGCATAGTCTCCCTAGCTCGTGATAACAATAAACTTGTCTCTTGCCTATTCCTTGACCTTTCTAAAGCATTTGACACTGTCTCTCACCCACTCCTTCTAGATAAACTCACTAACTTACATTTCTCTCCCCCTACTATCTCCTGGTTCTCCAGCTATCTCTCTACCCACCAGCAATCCGTTAAATGGCTCTCTGCACTATCCTCCCCTCTCACTGTACAAATGGGAGTCCCCCAAGGGTCCATACTTGGACCACTACTCTTTAATATTTTCACCAACTTGCTCTACTCCTCTTGTCCCCAGTCATCTCTTGTGCAATATGCTGATGACTCAACTGTTATAATCATTGCTGACAACCCAGCTGACCTCCACTCAACTACCCAAGCATCCTTCCACACCATTTAAACTTGTCTTAGTGATAACAAACTAATACTTAATCCAAAAATAACTAAGCTCCTACTCTTCCTCCCTAAAAAACATCACCACACTCAAAAGTACATTTACCATCTTATCTTGCAACAACACTATCATCTCAGCTGAATCTAGTACTAAATTGCTAGGTGTTACAATAGATGATCAGCTAAAGTTTGATCTCCATATTACTAACTCTGTAAAAAGAACTCATCAGAAACTTGGACACCTTTTCTTATCAAGAAATACTTAACTAACACTGCTCGAATAACTCTCTCCCAGACTTTATTACTCCCAACACTCCTGTACAGCTGTCACATATTCACAAACTTAAATTCTACACTTATTTCCAAGCTTGAAACTACCAATAATAAGATCACCAGATTTGCAGCTAACCAAACCTACAAGTCACACCACTGCTTAGCACTACAGCAACTAGACTGGCTAGAATTCCCTCAACTGCTCCAACTATACCAACTACAAATCATCCACTCTATCCCCTATCTACCCTCCTTCTGCCCCAGCCTCTCCATTATCATATCAAAATATTCCCCTGCTATGACACTACGCAGCTCAAATCAAGAATTATTAGACAGCTACAAACCCAAAACCAAAATAGGCTGCCTTCTCTATAACTATAACCCAGCTACATCCTGGAACCAACTCCCCTTGGAAATACAATCCCTTCAGCATAGCAAAAGTTTCAAATTAGCCACAAGGAAATGCCTAAAAACAAAGTGGTCTTGCCACTGTAGCCAACCACCCTGAAACCACCATACTTTCACCTATTTCACCACCTTACTCTTAATGTACCTCTAACACTATTCCCCCGCCTCTTCTACCACTTCCCTTCCTCTATCTCCAACTACTCTTAATTCTTACAGTCTCAAAACAACCTACCTGTCTAGTCTGTCTCGTATACTCTACCTCCCCTACATCTCCTACTAGCCATTCTTACTTTCCTTTCTTGTTTCCAAACTCCTATACAACTAGATCCTACCCACTTTAAATACGCATCTGCCTAACTATTAACTCATTTTGCTCTAAGCAGCTTAAATAATATCGTAACTAGTCACATTTTCTTCTGCTAATTGTTTAAAACTTTGTTTGTAACAACTCACATACTTGTCTGCCAATTGTTAATACTCTGTATAATTGAATTGCCTGACAAGCTTTTTTCTCTCTCCAGGTCTCTGCTTGTAAGATCCTATAGCTGATTGTTACTACTATGTTACTAAAATTTAATAAATTGTTTTCTAGTCCTGAGGAGCTTTTCTCCCCGGGTCTCTGCTGAAAATGAGCCCAAAGCTCATAGGTTCATAGGTTCATAGGTTTATACTAGGCTATCTGCCCAAGGGCATTTATAAGCCTAGCCCATAGTTATGTGGCTTTCGCCACCCCTTTAGTTTGAATAAAAACTATGCCTATCATTTTGCTGTGCCTCTGTCAAGCAGTGACACTGAAGTAATCCCTGGGGTATATCTGCAATCTCCCATCCATTGGTCAAGATTCCTCTTGAACAAGGCCAGAGAGGTGCTCTGCCTCACATGTACCGGGATTTTGTTCCACAGCAAAGGGAGTCTCTGGGTGATGAATCTGTCCCTCCAGCATGTTCTATTTATAACCGTGTCAAGGTTTAAGTCTCCCGCCCTTGTGGTTCTGAGGGATCTAGATTTTTGAGGTGAAGCATATTCATCAAATCTGGGTTTGACATGGCCTTATATGTCAGGCACAGGTCACCTCTGAGCAAGCGGTATGAGACTGAATAGAGCTGGAGTTCTTTCAGTCGGGCAGCATAAGACATATTTTTGAGACCCTTTATCCTTTTGGTGAGGAACTTTTGGGGCCTTTCAAGCTGCAGCAGGTGTCTGGTCAGATACATTCGAACGGGCATTGTACTCAATCATAGGTCTAATGAGTGATGAGTACAGGGGACGATGACCTCCCTTGATCTAGATGTGAATCCCTTCATGATCAGGTGGGCGATATAGAAGGTTTTCCTAACTACTTTAGCAACATGAGTGTCAAACGAAGGCTACTGTCAACCTGGGTCCCCAGATCCCTGATGACTTTTTCTGTGCTCAGTGGATTGCCATCTATATGGTAGCTAGGGGTAACCTTGTTTTTCCCGAAGGGTATGACTATGCATTTTTTGGCGTTTAACTTCAGGCCATGGCTCTGGCACCAGTTATCCGTTTCTGTGAGGCCCTTCTGGAGGATATCTGTGTCAGATATGTTTTCGACTATGGCGCCAGTTTGCAGTCATCTGCAAACTTTGTCAGCCATAACCCTCCTGTGTTTGCTTGTACTTCAGAAAAGTAGATGCCGAACAAGAGTGGACCCAGGACTGAGCCCTGTGGGACACCACTTGTGACAGGCTTTGAGTCTGACATGGCTCCAGCAACTCTGACCCTGTGGGTTCTGTCACTTAGCCAGTTTGCAACCCATCTTGTGATGTATGGGTTTACATTCAAGCTGATGAGTTTTTCGATGATACCTGAGTGGGGTATTGTGTCGAAGGCCTTTGCCAGGTTGAGGTAGGCTGTATGGACTGCCTTTCCCTCATCAATGGCCTTGGTGACAGTCTCAAAAAGTCAACCAAGTTTAAGAGGCAGGATCTGCCTTTGACAAAGCCAAACTGGGTTGGATCCAAAGTCTGCAAGTTCCCTATGTCTTTATTTATGAGTTCCATTATGATCCTCTCCATGGCTTTGCAGATAAGGCTTGTCAAGCTAATGGGGCGGTAATTTCCAGGGTCTGTGGAGGCACCGCCCTTATGAAGTGGGACCACAGTCGCCGCTCGCCACTCCTTGGGTACGTATCCTGAGGTGAGGCTAAGATTAAACAGCTGTCCTAACTGTGGGTTTAATTCCTCGTTGAGTTCGTGAAGCACACAGCTGGGGACACCATCCGGTCCCATGGATGCTGTGTTTTTGCCTTAGTGAGGGCAGCTCTCACCTGGGCGTTCGAGATGTTTGGGCGGCTACAATCCTCTGGAATAGATATCTCTCCTTTTCGTGGGGAGATGTGGTGAAGTTTGCACTGAACCTGTCAGCCAGTATGTTGGCAATCTGTGTAGGTTCAGTAATTTTCACATCATTTTGAACTAATTCTGAGCATATCTGGGAGTTTCCTCCTAGGTTTCTAACATAGCTAAAGAAGGCCTTATGATTCTCTTTAGAGTCCTTGGCGATTTTTCTCTCAAAATTTGCCTTGGATGATTTTATGAGAGCTCTTAGTTTTTACTTATAATGATCAAAGGTGTCTTACCTTTCAAGGATTTTGCTCTATCTTGTAGTAGCTTCCTCCTTTTGTTGTAGAGCTTGTTTATGGCTGGGGTCCACCAGACTGGACGCTTGCCTTTGGTACAGAGAGTCTTAGTTTTGTTTGGGATTGCCTGATCCATGCAGTCCTGTAGGTGCTGGTAGAAGGCATTTGTAAGTGATTCAGCGGTTTGAGTAATGTTTACCACTGGCTCAGGGGCCTTAAAGGAGACCACACTAGTTTTTAGAAGTGTGAAATCGGCTTTTGAGAAGTTTTTCACTGTGGTCTTTTTGTTTCAGGTGGGGCGGGATGAGGACCTCCAGCGAGATTAGTTTATGATCTGATCTCACTAGTGAGGGATATACTTCTGGTGTTGAACATTTTGATCCCATGTTCGTGATAATGAGATCAAGTATGTTTTCTCCTCTTGTGGGGATGGTGACTAGTTGTTCCATGGCATTTGAGTTTATGAACTCCAGGAATCTTTGGGTTAGAGTGTTCGGGCTTGAGTAGTGTTCCCAGTCTATATTAGGGTAGTTGAAGTCACCTAGTATGATGGTGTTTGGAGATACATTTATCACCTCCAATGTTTTCAGGAAGGCCATGTGAGGTTCCTGAGTTTGAGAGGGTGGCCTGTAACATGCTACAAATTGCAGAGCAGTCTTGCCTATGGTTAATTGCACCTGGATGGTCTCCGATGCATCGTCGTTGCCACCAACCTTGAGGTGTGGGTGTCCTTTATGAATATGGACACCCCCTCCTTTCTTGGTGTTGTCCGGATTTTGGGGCCGGAACGCATGATATGAGGTGAAACCTGTTAGTGCTGGGGTGCTCTCAGGAGCCTTGAACCAGGTTTCTGTCACAGCACAGACATCGATGTTCTCCATATTGAGAAGGGCCTCGAGTGCGTGCATCTTGAGATTGAGACTTCTGGCATTGAGCAGCATTACCCTTAGTTTTTTTCCTTTTGGTGTTCTAGGGTGGTAGGTTTAGAATTTGAGCCTTGCCTAAAAAGGCACTATGGGGTGGCAAGAGCCTTTGCCAATATCCGGAAGCCCAGGGTGACAGGTGCAAGCCGTCCCTTGAAGCAGCGTGGCTTGTCCAGCATGTCATCCCAGGCAGACAGACATTGATCCCCTTTGAATGACACCAGAATTTAAGCCAATTATTAAAGCTGATCATCTTATCACTGTATTGTAGCATCATTCTAGGTGAAGGTAGGATACTGCTCAAGGTCAGGGTCATACCTGCCTGGGCTACATAATCAGAGAGCTCCTCGATGTCCCTTTTCATGTAGTCCAAGGAGGTACGTCTCAGGTCTTTGACACCAGCGTGGACAATGACTGAGTCGTACTTGTACCTGCTGTTGAGAGACCTGAGTGCTTGCGTTATGTGGCGGATTCTAGCGCCCGACAGGCAGCTACTGTGACCTTCTCTTTACTCAGTCTGGTGAGCGGGACGTCAGTGTGTCTGACTATGGAATCACCAATGACAAGTGTGTCTGGCATTTTGTTTGGCCTTAAGGGCTGTGACTGTTTGACACTCTGACTGTCTGGTCTATGTGTTGCATGTGTTGGGTCGTGAGGTGGTAGTTGTTTGGGTGTCTGCTTTGGTGGCCTCTGCTGTTTTGGTAAATTTTTGATCAGAGCCTCCGAGTACGTCTTTGTGTGAGTATGTGCATGATTTGAAGTTGTGATGGTACCATGTGTGACTGGGTATGTATTGTGTGTGGTTACCTTCTCCTCCTGTCTGGTCTTGCCAGTCCTATGTTGGGAGAGCTCAGCCTCCAGTTTGGCCGTATAGTTGCATCTCTCGCATGTATTTGTGTTTTGTGGGAGAAGGAGAGGATTGTCTGTGTACATGAGGCAATTGTAACATTGCCTCAATATTCCCAGGTTCACCAGTTGAGCTGGAGAGGACACTAGCAACTGATCCCTCGACATACTAGAAGTAGTAGATAAAGAGACTTTCAACGGACTCCGGGGGAAGTGGGTTTTAGGCTGGTGGGGTACTATCTATAATAAGAGTGCTTTATCAAGGTGCAAGTACTGTAGGAGTAAGTGCTAGGCTTTACAGATAGAGAATAGTCTACTTGGGAATCAAGTAGAGATGAACTTTTCAGTTATAGGATATGCTGGTTAGATCAGCAGTACAGCTCGAGGAAGGTAGTTCTAAGGGAAAATTGGAAGAGTGGAATTTAGATGTACCAAATAGTTTAACCTTGTTTAACCGCCGCTGCTCTTGTGTGCAACAGTGGTAACTCCGCGCTCAGCCGGACTAACCCGGTTAAAAAATGTAAAATAAATAATAAATACAAAATAAATAAACGAGATTAATTTTTACATCACACTGAAAACAAGGCATCATTACAGATATTTCTCAAAAATAGCATCCAAATATACTATAAAACTAACAAAACTTGTATATTTAACAGGGCCATGGGAAGTTTGTTTGCCAGAAATAGAGTATCCTAGAACTCGAGATAACATTGCACAGAAAGATAGTACATTTCAAGTTGGTGATGTAAGTAAACCACTGCATAATCTAAAAATCTCCTAGAGATTATTATGGCAGTGTTCATGGTGGGGCAACTGCTGTCAATAAAGCACTAATGTATGAATGCCTTCCTCTATTTTCGATTACGATGACTGTGTGAAGAAAATAACATTTCATAACAGTATTAACCATATATGCATTGCAAACCAGAATACTGCCTATATTTGGGTGCGTCACAAGGGAAACACATAATCAACCAAACAGAGGGGCATACTATTCAAACATTATTGGTAGATTATACACAACACATACATGTACAGATATTATTGAATTATTACAGAGCCAGATTATAATAGAGTGAAATTGTTGGCCACAAGGTGCCCACAGCTTCAGGGGGTCCATCAACAGCCAACAGAACAATATAGTGTGACCTGCAGAATAACAAGAAAAAGTTTTTTTTACACGGACAGTACAGGAAGTAGCAAGGGTTTCCATCCCCAGGTATAGCCAATCATAGCCAAGGAAGTAATAGAAGCAGGTTCTACCCCCCACCCCGTACAACTCAGAGTACAGGAAGTAGTTGCAACACAGAAATGTGGGAATGAGCGCACATTCCTGCAAAACTAATTCAATCAATGGAATTAATTACTATTATAGCACCCTTTGTTCTGGTAAGGTAGTCTGTGTGTGTTTGTGTGTGTGTGCATGTGTGTGTGCATTTGTCTCGTGTCTGCAAAGCTGAAGTTATTAAAATAATGATTTATTCCAATCAACTAGTCTTAGAAATATACAAACCTAAATGATCTATAGATCAAATTGTATATAGTCACACCCCTGCCCTAAACTGGAACAAACTCCCTCTGGCCATATGTACAATACTTCACACACTGGAATTCAAAAAAGCACTCAATGAACACCTTCCAAAACTCCTGGACTACCCCCTGAATGTTAGAATCTTACTGAACAGTCAATACTAACACTGGTGACCCCTAACTCAACACCTGCACTCTCACCTCAACTCCAAAGAGCTGCTCTTTATTACCTCTACTTTTACCCTCTTCTTGCTCGTCATACTCCCACCTACTGCTCTCAAAGATTCTCCATTAACTCTCATTCACTTAACATCTTTTACCTCGACTCTCCTGGGTTTCTCCTTTACTTACATAATTAAAAAAAAAAAAAAAAAAAAAAAAAAAATATATATATATATATATATATATATATATATATATATATAATGGAAAATCTAATGTAATGGTTTTATGTATGTTGAAAAGGTAAGCATGTATTTTGAAAATGTAACAAATGTCTCAAACTATGTATGTTGTAACAAAAGTGTGTAAGAAACTTGAATTTTAATTTGTAGAATGTACCTTGTGGTTATGTGGAGCTTTTCTCCCTGGGTCTCCACTAAAAAAGGGCTCTGACTCAATCAACAAATGTCAGATAAATAAATAAATAACAGATATACCAGTAGAACTGTCTGGTTAAGTGACTTTTCGAGTTACACATTAGGGAACATAAAGTGTCAAACGCATGATCCTTGACTCGGGGAGGAGGCTCATAAAAAGCTTGGAGCCTTAATTATCTGTGCTAACTGCCAGACATTCATACACTTTATCATTTTCTGATAAAGCACTGAATGTTAAAATTCATCAAGGTCCACAGTCAGTCAATAATGCTAGTCATTAAAGTTTCATAGTTTTTGTGGTTCACAAAATGCATACTGATGCGAAACGTATTGTTCTGTGCCTCATATTTATGCCCTGTTCTTCATTAACTTCTTTTTTTCTAATAAATTACTAATGATTACAATCAGTCAGTAATGCCATCCTTTGCAATTTCATAGTTTTTATTGTTCAGAAAATTCATGCCCCTTCAACAATTATTGTTCTGTTAACACTCTAAGTGACTGTAGCTGTCTGACACTTAAGGCTGCACGATATTAATGCACTGCTTCCTGTGCTAAAAAGTACAGGTTTGAATCCTTTCACTTCCATTTGTCTACTGTGTGATTCTGAGTATGCTGCAATTAATGGTCACATCTACATGTGTCTGTAAAACACCTGGCTCCTGCATTCAACTGTTCCACTTGTAACCTTACCTAGGAATTACTACTGACAGTTAATGCTGCTGTTTCCTTTGTCAAAGGTGTGGGGTTTGAAGCCTTCTTGTCCCTTTTAACTTCAGTTTGGCAACTGGTGCAGAGGTTTAAGGCTATGAGCTGTGCAGTTCCTTTGATACAGGGTTTGATTTCCTCTGCTCTTATTTGCCTGCTGTGTGACTCTGAGCAAGTCATTTAACTAGACAGTGCTTTAGGACAACTAGAAATTTAGGCTAGGCCCATCAGTGGTCCCCTGGACTGCAAGCCTAGTAACTACCCTTTGTAGTTATGGAGTGAAGGAAGGACACTGACTGTAGTAAACAGGAGCATCATCATATGAACTACATTCTTTAGGTATGATCTTGTTTTGTTGAATCTTGGTAGCGTGTTTATTTAGCTGTGAATAAACTGGGCAGCATGAAGTCTATGAGTGTAGCCTTGCTATTTTAACTTTGAATACATTTTTAATTTTATCTTTTTTTGCAGGCATTCTGGTGTAAAATTCACTGTGCATGGGCTACAATAGTTTGTCTAGTATTTAGGACATATAAGTAAGGTTGTGAGCTGTTACAGCATTGCTTCCTGTAGTGCAGGGTTTAATTCCCCTCAGCCTTTGCTTGTCGTCTATGTAACTCAGACGAACTTACTTCAACAGACAATACTCCTGGGGTGCTCCTAAAATGGACACTTGTATCCAGTGGGCTGTCCCAGGCTGTTAGCATATGTGTTGCACATTTGTCTTTTGAATACCTGCACCCTTCAAATAGCTACTAATTAGTGTTCCACTACATGTTATTTGATTATGAATCCCAGTACATCTCTTGTTGTTTAAGGGGCTACCAGATGCATTTCCACTAAATGTGAGTTTCAAGGGATGAGAAGGCTAATGTTTCTCATTATGTCTGTTTTCAATGTAAGTGTTTTGTTTTGTTTAGAAAATGTCTTTTGTTGTAAAATTTGGAATAAAAGTTTTAAATGAAATACAAATATCAGTAATAATTGTAAAAGTAAAAAAGAAAGCATTATGCACACTAATACATTTGAACAGTGTTTAATGGCAGGTGGGGAGGGACAGCCAAGTAATGAGATATTGGTATGCCTGTCAAAGGTCTGGTTCATTACCCTCCATAGGACCCCATTTGACTGTGACATGACTCTGTTGACTCTAGAGGCATATGTTGTAGCAATACACCATTATCAGCCATTCATATAAATCAAACATATCATACCTCCTAACTCTCCAGATTTTGACTTCAGATTTTTGGTTTGATCCTCATAAAATCTGTGGTTTTCCGGCAAATCATTGAGGACTGAAGCCACTAAATAACGCTATATATTTGAGTTTCAGGCTTCATATCCTTGAGCTATTCTTAATGACATGGAAAACATAGGGAGATTAAAAATGAGAAGTAGGTGTCCTCTAGGAATGTAACCCCCTCCAAAAAATATGTTCTGTGCAGTAATATATATGACCTGTGGTTTGTTGAACAAAAGTTGTTGCATCATTCATATTGTGTTTAATTGCTTTCTTTACTCACTGCACTAAAGAATGAATTAATTCATTAATAAGCCTGGATGATTGTGTAATATAGTCTACAAATGTTGCATTTTACTAATGTATTTTTGCAATATCTTCTTAACAGCCTTCAGCCACAGCAAAGAGGTTGACATCTGCCATATTATACAGTCTGCATTATCTGTAGTGATAATCAGAACCATCTGTTCTTCAGCATCCATTATACAGTCATTGTTGCATATTACTGTGATACAGTCTTCTCTACAAGATCAGACTGTAAAGCATTTAAAAACTGGTATGCTGTCTAATAGTGCAGAGTGCTAAAATTCTGATTTCTTAATAATCTGCTTCCTATGCCAAGGGTGCATGGTTTGAATCTTTCCACCTTAATTTAACTACTGTGTGACATAGAGCAAGTCATTTAACTAGACAGTGCTTTGTGACAATTGGAAATTTTAGGATAGGCTCCTTAATGGCCTCCTGGATTTCATGTCTAGTACCTTGCTATGACCCATGACTGTTTTAGACAGTCATTCCCATGGCAATGTCATCAGCACACCAACTTTTAATGCAACAAAGCTATTTTTCAAAGGCAGTAGACACTGCATTTATAGATGAAGCACTGAAATGCAAAATTTGTTTGCCAGCTGCAACATTTGCATTAGTAATGTCTTTCTTGAATATGGAACTATACATATGATTTTTACTTCTGCAGAGATTATGCAAGGTGACTTAGAATATGTTATTAAGTGGGTAATATTTCTTCAGCTCTCATTATAAATAATCTTCTGTTTAAACTGTGCTACACATGGCTGGGTCTTACTGTGTGTTGCTAGTGATCTTTTTACAGTTTCATGTAGTTCATCCAAAACTACTGATAAAGTGCATGTAATTGTTTCTTCATAACAATAAGGGTGTACACACTTAACAGAGTGACTATAACTACTGATGAGGGGGATATATGTGGATGACAGCACCTTACACTCTTATCATCTGGTCATTTTTTTAAACAGTCTTTAATCTGACTTTTCAGGACTAGTATTCATGGGTTTGTAAATTAAGTTGGAATGCTTTACTGTAGTGTCTGTGTATTTGTGTGTAACAAATCTGAAATATGTGACTTTGGTCATTATTATTGTTATTCATTTTTGACAAGCATCTGTGAAGAATAAAGTCAACAATGTAGCTATAATTGCTGAGTTTAGAGTATGTCTGTGGATAAAAATACCTGACACTGTTTAGTTGATAAGGTTCAAAATTAATCAGTCTGTCTTTGAAGGACTAGTGTATATTTCTGTAAAGCAAACTGAAATACTTTACTGCGGCCATTTTTATCACAATCATACATGTGCTATGTACACAGTTAATAATGTGGCTGTAATTAATGATTAAGGATGAGATTATAATGGCAGCAGTTTCAGTGGCCTTTTATGGTTGAAATGCTCTGAAGCTAGTAATAGTGTTATTACTGGTTAATACATTTAGATTTACTACTTACTGGAAAATGTTCAAAACTATAAATTTAAGACACACTCTAGTGAATGTTGTCATATTTATCAAGGCACATAATTTAAAACAATCAGGAAGGTGAATCCAAAAGAACATGTCTTTATAAATGGTTTTAAAATGTGTGTTGGGGAGCCCATGCTTGAAAACAGCCTGGACTCAATGCAGACTTAATCTGCCACTGATTAAATATCACAGAGTTTTGGATATACATGTGTGGTTGCTTAAATGTGTGAAAATTGTAGGTAAAAATAATTTAATTACAGCTATCTGCTATCAGAAACCTGATTATATACCAATCAAAACAGAACAATTTGACACCGTAACTACTGTGATAAAAAAATATCAAGACCAAATTATTTTATTTTTGGTTTGGTTAGGTGATTGTGAAACTTCAACTACAACCTCTAAGGGTTGCTTTTTGAAAGATCGACATGTCAAATCCTTTTTATGAAAACACAAACCTATACATATTTTATTATAAAGCTCAAGAAGACCATGGCCTAAGAGAATTTCATGGTGCAACATCATGTATGGGGTTGGAATAGGATGCATATTTAGAATACTATTTAGATAGGCCATGCCTCTGACAAAAAATTTGATTCACACAGCAAAATGATACCTTAAAGGGGCCACTTAAAATATTACAAGGTATGCAGTGAGTATGTTGTGAGTTCCTTTACACCACTATCACCACCGCAACAACAGGAATGGTGTGGATTGGTAGTTTACAGAAGACCCAATAAAGAATGTGGCCATCAGGGGCTTCAAAAAGTTTTAGTAAAAGGTTGTACACTCAAAAGAAAAGAGCAGCTGTGTAATAAAGATCTAAGGTTAAAAAGCATCATAAACCTAAGAAGCACCGAGATCCATTTTAATCATGGCTTTGGTGCACTGCATATTCCAAGAACATGCAAGTCAGAATTAGAACTTTTCTTTTTACCACCAGCTCAAACCAGCATAAAAAATTGTTGAAATCCCCACCTTTATCAGCTACAAGCAGTAATGAAACCCTCAAATTTTAGATGGCTGGGAAGGTGAAGATTACATTGATGTTAATAACAGCATGTTATACCAAACAAGATCACCAATGCAGAATGTAGCAACACAGAAGACAGAGCTTGAAGGAGCTTAATGAACTATCCTGTGCCTACTATTTTTATCCAATTGGATGTGATGGGAGATGATTGTCTGATAAAACTGAGAATTAACAGTAACCCCTACAGAGCAATCATAGAATTGCTGCTTAATTATTATGGTGACACCCTCTCTACACAATTTTCAGCTGTGTTATTTTTATAGGGCAACATGGAAAGTCAGTACTCAATGTATCCAAATTACAGTTTTAAAAAGCAGCTGACTTTTATAGCCAGAAGTCATACTGTAAAGGGATGAGATCCATTCAGGCTGAGCAGTTCTTCTAGAAAAAAATGATTTTGAATAAAATGGATGTTAAACTTACACTGGTGTACATTTAGAATTAATTTTTGTTTAATGGGGGAAGGAGTTGCTAAAGCATAGCTTCTTAGATTTATAGATATTCCAAGGCCACTGAATCTCATGACCATTCTTACCTTGCCAGTACCCTTCCCCGGTATGCATCTCCTTTCCCCAACAGGACCATACTGGTCAATCCTGGAAAATTTGTGGCTATCCATTTAGTCATCCAGTTCATGTTTAAGGGAAGATAGAGAATTGCACTGATTAAATTAGGGGAAATTTATTCCAGAGGTTTGGGAGGTGCTGGGTTATAAACTTGCCCCTTCACCAAGTTTTATTTATCTTTTGAAGATTTACGTTCCTAATTCTAATATTGGTGGAGATATCAGATTAGTGGAGAAATAGGAGTTCCAGGACAATCGAGTCTCTAAAGGTGCAGTATGCGAGAGAGAGAGAGAGAGAGAGAGAGAGAGAGATCTCTCCCGCAAAAATTTATAAGACACTGAATAAAAGGAATAGAGTTCTCAGCCTCTCTAGGTATCTCAGGGACTTTAGGTCTGTGATCTTTCAAGTTAGAAACATTTTGTTTCTTTCTAATTGCTTAATATGTTTAGAAGATAAATCCTAAATAGGGTATTGTCCTTGAAAACTGACATGATTAACGCTGAGTAAAAGGAGTGATTATCTCTTTACACCTTGATGATTTCCTTTGACAATTAGCTGGGCTAAATAAAAAAGAATTTCCCAACAATCATTGTTACATGGTTGTCAAAACAAAGGGGGCTCTGAACCCAAGTAAATAGACACAGTGTACTGCCGCTTATCATTTAGTTTTGCCAACCATAATATGGTATTTGTTTATGAATTTCAAAGTATGTTAGTTTGTAGGATAAATTAAAATCAGTAATGCCCATAGTAAGGGAGCACAGGCAGAAAGTCATGCATTTGCTATGTGTTTATAATAATAATGTCCAATTTAGAAAATTTAAACTAGAAAATCATATTCTAATGCCATTGCTCTCATTGAAAAGCAAATTTCTTGCCAAATGACTGATGCCATTTCAGGTGATGAAATGAATAAATGCAGTTAACTATAATGTTAGACAGTCAGGAATTATAAAGGCAGAACCAATTAACTATATTAATGTTGTGAGGCAATAGAAAGAAGTAGATAACTATGCAAAGAGCTTACAAGCTGAAGTTCATGAAAGACAGTCTAGGAAATCCCTGCCTGAAGTGCAGACAGATTAATTTTTGTCAGATGTAGAAAAGCAGCAGGTGAGATAATTTTTTATTAAAAAATAAAGGCATGTTTTAAGTACTAAACTTAAAAAACATACCCCGGGATTCATGCAGCTTGCGCCAGGCGCAGGCGTAGTGTAGAAGGAATAACGCCAAATATGGCCGTCGAGCGAATCAGGTATGATCCAATTCCACGTGCACTACCGGCATACGCCAGAACTGCGCAGCCCTCGGCATAGGTATGCTAATCACCCCATGTGCAGTGTCGCACCATGCAAATGAAGGCAGATAGCGATTCATGAAGTGGTGCAGGCGTAGCGTAAGCCCACGGAAATGTAAACCAAAAAACACGGTTTACATTTTCCCAAACAGAACATCGGAGCTATGGAAGCGGACCAGACTCATGTATTACACAGTTAACATATGCCAATGGCTAAATACACAGCCAATGGCATAAGAAAAGATGCACAACACCTAAAAAACAACATTTAATGTCATGTCCACAGTAATGCACAGTACAACCGCAGGGCATGTGTGCGCAAACAGGAACATAAAGAAAATATATAAAAATGTCATAAAATCACAATGTAATACAAATCAGGTTTTCACCATAATACGCAATGGTAGGCATGGAACACCACAACCAAGGTGCAAGGGTTGCTAAGGGCCTGCGACAGTGTTCAGCGCAGTAACTATGAATTAGTAGTCAATGCCATGCAAATGAGGCAGGTAATACTGAATCGCAAACGTCCCGCCGGATGAAGGATGCACCATACCGCGCAGCGTTATAACACTGAGGAGTGGCTCAGAGGAGATACATGACATCAGCAGGGGGGTGTGCCACCGTAGCAGTAAGCACATTGGAGCAATGCAAATCTGGCCTGGCCATTGCTAAGCAAAGCTGCAGGACAGGGGTGGGGAGGAAGGTATAGAATCATTTAGCTGAGAGCACACATGGTGCCCGAAAGCACATGTGTACGGGGAAGAAAACGTGCCCGAAACACAGTAAGCGGATGCACGCACCGTGAACAATAGCCAAACAGGAAGGTCAGGGGAAGAAAAGAAGGAAATGCCGACGTAGGATAACTGGAGTACTACTGAGCAATTAACACCAATCAACTCACGGCGGCCAATCCACGGCAGCTGACAAGTCTGCTCGCAGAAACCTGCAAAACAGGATAGGGGAGGCATTTGATTGCAAAGAAAGGAGGGGAGGCATTGGATTACAAAGATAGGAGATCTGTCATAGCAGAGTAAAGCAAACCGACAGTAGACCGGCAATAGCACACATTACACAAGATAAGCCAGGTCTAGGAAAGTACAAATGAAAGCAGGCTGCTGGATGCATGCCAGAAAATGGTAGGTGGAACGTGCAGAAATGTAAAGGGAAGGTCAAGAGGTAATCCACGGCAGACAAATGTAATTCAACACCAAAGGCACCACAATAGTAGTTCCGGTAGTAAAACACATAAGATACCCTGTAGCTACGATCGTACATACACACCCTATGACATAATTGGTGTTAACAGCACAATAGTATAAAGTGTGAAAGCACCCTACACACACCTGTGTATTCCCAAACACTGCACCATAGGTGTAAACACACGGGGAACTTTTAAAATGTACATGTAGGGAGCTGCCATAGCTGTGATTCATCAGCATGTGTTAGAGACTGACGGTGTTGTGGAGGATGATGCCGACAACCACCGCGGGCCCCGGAGGAGGATAAGAGTGTTCAGACCAAGGGTAACCTACCAGGGGCTACATGATCTGGAGATAGTAGAGCATTACAGGGTGGACAGGGACATCTTACAGCAAATAGTGGAGCTGTGCCGGCCACGCCTGAGAACCAGAAACAACAGAGGGGAACCCATCCCAGTGGACACGAAGGTATGTGTAAGCTTGCGTATACTAGCCACATGTACCTTTCAAAGGCCAACTGGAGATATAATGGGGATCTCACAGGCATCAGCATCCAGGGTACTACACCAGTTCCTGGATGCCATGTTACCACATGCCAATGAGCATATATACTTCCCCCGAACTCAGGAGGAGTTGGCCAGCAATATGCGTCACTTCCACAGTGTGGCACACTACCCAGAGGTACTGGGTGCGATAGACTGCACGCACATACAAATCAAGTCACCACCCGGTGAGCATGGTAGGCGCTACATAAACCGCAAAGGATTCCACTCCATCAACTGCCAGGTCATGTGCAATGCCCAGGGCATTATCATGGATGTGTGTGCTGGCAGCCCTGGAAGCTACCATGACTCCCATATCTGGCATGCCTTCACAGCTGTATCAGGTATTTGTCAGGGGGGACATCCCACATGGCCACCTTGTGGGGATGCTGGCTATGCACTGGAGCCGTGGATGATGACTCCCATCAGAAATGCACACACACCCATGCAAGAACGCCATAATGAGGCACATGCACAAACCAGAATCATCATAGAGCGTGTGTTTGGGATGCTGAAATCACGGTTCCAGTGCTTGGACACATCTGGTGGAGCCTTGCAGTACTCTCCAGGCACGTGTGCCCACATCGTCATAGTATGTGCCATGCTACATAATATGATCCTGCAGAAACAGCTGCAGCAGGGACAAAATGGTGAAGGCCCTCATAGCCCACCACAATTGCCAAGGCCATCACAGGCACAGAGGGATTCAGACCACGAACACACTGTGCCAGCCCCAGTAGGCATACGGAGGTGTGCCCAATATGCCTACGCCTTGGCAAAGAGGGAACGTATAGCATATACTCTGACAGTGTAGGCCCCTACGGACTGACACACCTCTCCACCTGCACACACAGTAAAATGGATGGCACACAAACACGGCCACCTGTAAATTGTAATGTATAGGTGGCCCACTGTGTGAATCCTACATAGGCAGCCCTCAAACATTGTACACACAACAGCTATTGGAACACGGAATGTCAACACCTGAACAGTACATCTGCCTATCAGCATATGGTGGTGCTGTGTGTATAGGTTCCCAGGTACATCAGTAGGTACACGGCCAATTGTCAGAGGCCATACACCAAATGGGGCAAACAGTGTCCGCTGTTGCCACAACATTGAGTAACCAACTGTCAGTGGAGCAGAGGCAATCGTGGGAGCACATGTGTGTAAGCACTGTTCTGCACACACTCAGCACGGAGTCCCTGCTGCGTTAATGAGGGGCTTCACATAATGTAATCATGGATGTTGTGTCAAGGCATGTGGTGTACCCTTGACAGGTATTAGTCACCCCAGCATGCTCCACCTACGGTCGTTTGAAGGTGTAGCACAGTATCGTGTGTGGCTCACTGTGATATACATACCCAATGCCAGAGCACATCCAGTAAACATCACATGGACATACCATTAACTGGACTCATCAATATGTAAACTAACTGAGTTACCCATGTGAGTGCAGTATGGAGTAACAGCCATTGTATACTCCACATACAAAACGACATAACACGTGTACAAATCCCAGATGTCCAAGTGTTAAATGCAGTGACCGTTGTGCATGTTCCCGGTCCCACGTCCTGCAAGGGATGTAACGTAATCCCGATGGCATGAGTAATGCATGTTGGATGAAGGTCATCAGATCATGTTTAGCACACGTTAGCAGGAATATGCGTTGCCCACTGCTGGTAAGCGATGTTTAAATATGACTATACGGATATGCGCGAAACAGGGATAAGCTTCTCCGAATATCGCGCAGATCACGGTCAATGATGTCCAGAACAGGTGAAACCAGCATTGTTCACCCCTGTACTAATAGCGCCTGCTCTGAAGGGTAAAACGATCACTGCCAGGAGTAGAACACGCAGTCATGTATACAATCACCTAACACTATTGCTAGCCAAGATGTACCTATGGTAGGGTTGCCACCTCTTCAAATGACCAATGTGGGACATATGTCAGATGTCTAAAGGCCGACATATACACCCGGCCAGATCAGAACTTCACTGTTTTGCCTAGATAAAAGCTTATTCTTGTAATGTTTACTTACTTATTCTGTTTCTATAACATATAGGTGGTTCAGATACAGAATAACTGTTTTATGCAACTATTACATAAACTATAGGAAATACGTTTGTCCTAAAATCTCAGGACATTTGCCATGTTTACAAATATTTTGCAGGACACAACTGCCCAAAGAGGGACTGCCCCTCGCAAAGTGGGACAGCTGGTAACCCTAACCTACGGCAGGTGTGTAATGTGACAGGTACAGACACAAACGTGCGGAGTCCAGGAAACAGTATACACCGACAAGTACACAATGAAAGGTGTAGCTTGCCTGTCACTTTCCCTGTCAGATATATATATATATATATATATATATATATATATATATATGGGTCTACTTCTAATGACGAACGCCGATTACGACAGTGAAATCACCGACGCCAGAAAACCGACAACACACAAACCCAACAACGAAACACCGAACACCATAACACCGACACACTGCGTAAACAACACAGTACACTACAACACATATCCACTAGCCCTAACCCAAACCCTAACCCTAAGGTCCGACACTACCACTCTCCCTACCTGCACCCTAACCCTAACTCACTTACACACCCGAACCCCAAGCTCCGACACTACCGACACTCTCCTACCTGCACCCTAACCTAACTCACTTACACCCCGAACCCCAAGCTCCGACACTACCGCACACTCTCCCTACCTGCACCCTAACCCTAACTCACTTACACACCGAACCCCAAGCTCCGACACTACCGCACACTCACCTATCACACACCCTAACCCTACATCCCTGAGTATTGCACACTTACCTGTCCGCTCCCTACTCCTAAATCCCTCACTATCGCATACTTACCAGGTCGCGCTTACACATTCCCCTTGTCGGTCTTCCGTCTGTCGGGATTCGAGCGTGTCGGTCAACTGCGTTGTCGGTCGTTTCGTGTCGGTGATTTCACTGTCGGCGAATCGGCGTTTCGGTCATTAGAAGTAGACCCATATATATATATATATATATATATATATATATATATATATATATATATATATACACTTATATACATATATATACAGATAGAAAGGGGGATAGAGTGATATATGTT
Organism: Protopterus annectens; assembly: GCF_019279795.1. Taxonomy (NCBI): domain Eukaryota; kingdom Metazoa; phylum Chordata; order Ceratodontiformes; family Protopteridae; genus Protopterus; species Protopterus annectens. Next base: position 1,084,589,805 of record NC_056727.1, on the reverse strand, counting down.
GATATATACGGATTGAACGATATCTGCAAAAATATATATAGATAGGCCAACGACATTCATAACACCTTGGAGGTACAAATAAATAGGATACCGCCAACTATGGAATGTGTAACATACCGGCACCCATAACCATGAGGCTGAAAGACCAAAAGAACCCAGTACTGGAACAGTACAACCGTGAGTAATAGTATGACGATATGAAGGGACATTTAGTTACCGCTGCCGGTGTTGCGGTCCACGTATGTATTGTGTTCAACTGTGTTTGTGAGTGCCGTAGTCTGTGTATATGTGTGTTGAGGGTGCCGTGTGCATCTCTGTGTGACTGTAATGTGTGTGTGTGTGTCCGCATTGTGTGTCTCTTAGTGCCAACTCGGAGGTAGATCATTACGGTAGGTGTGGGTATAGCTAGCCGTAGGCATACGGTTACCAACTGTCCCACATCAGGAGGGACAGCCCCTCCCTGGGCAGGTGTGTCCTGACATAAAACATTACAAAGGGCAAATGTCCGAGATTGTAGGACATTATTATGTCCCATATATTATGTAATAGTTGCATTAAATAGTTATGCCTGTATGTTAGAAACGTAAATGTTACATGCAATATGATAAGTAGCCAAAGTCCCACAACAATAGGTATGTATTGAGGATAAAAGTATGTGCTATCCTGTGTACTGACCATGGCTATGTGTCGGCCTGGAAACACCGCTGTGTGTCCCGCAAGTGTCCAACAATGGCCATATGAAAAGGTGGCAACCCATGGCAAAGAGTTTCTGTTACCAACGCAACTGCAATGACTGCAAATATCTGGGACAGAAATACATGAGATAGCTGTCATTTAGACATATCCCTTTACATATCACTGCAATTCCGGAGGTATGGAAGTATCAACCTCACCTGCATACTATATAGAAACCAATTAACAACGGCCCAATGTAAAATCCCGTAACATAAGTCTACTAACTGATAGCTCTTTAATTAGGGATGGAGCCCACACACATATATATGGAATATGTAGAAATGCAAGCCCCACAAACCTGTATATGCTACGTTTACCCACCGACATCACCCACACTAGAAACTATAGCAATACAGACTGTATTTACAGCACAAACATCCAGACAGTCAATTACATCTGCAGAATCGTCAACATACCTTGTGAGAGACACAATTAAAGGCGCCATGCAAAATTGTAGCCGTTGTATAATGGAACAAACGGCGATGTTACAGGTTTTGATTGCAATAGTCCGTTATCAGACGGTTGGGATGACAGGTACACCCACATGTTGAACCACATACTCTAGCTGTCACACACAATCCACGGGGGACATGAATCCAAAGTATACTTGTCTCTACACATAGCAGTTGCAATTACACACAACAAAACACAATACAGGCCGTCTCCCCGAAGGTAGGGCAAATGGGCAACGCCCAAGTGGAGAATTCAATTATACCCTACTGTTGCCGCGTAATGTTCGAATGGAGTAGCTGCACAGCTGATGTGCAAGTAATTAGTCACTCAGGAACACCAATCGGCGGCAGGAAACCACGTTACAGGTATCGACGTATATAAGGATGACTTGCCAGACATTCAAACCATATGCTCATACCATATACCTGTTTAAACAGTGTAAGAGAGATAGAGACGAAAGTCCGGTAGGATAACAAGGTATGTAGAACACTCGGTATGTAAGTTTATGTATAGCATGTTTTGTATTAATTATTTAGTGTATGTATAGCCTGGTTTGCATTAATTAAAAGTGTCCGCAATGCATAAAGTGGGAAAAGGTATTTATGTAGTGATGTCTTGCTGAGCATACTAACGCTTGTAGAAACTGTGTGCCCAGCAGTGGGCCACAAGGTACACATCACAGACATGCAAGGGATGCTACATGAGGGCTTTAAACAGAACAATTCCATACAACCCGCTGTCAGTGGTAGGGTATGTCCAACAAGTACGTGCCATAGCAGGTGATAGTATATGTTGATATACTGTCACAGTAGGCATGTGTATGGGCATATAACGACAATGACATGTCTAAGGTGGTCCCGCTGTGCAAGTATGCTTTGCATTATGGGATACTATGTAAAATATGTGTAATGTATAGTATTGTAGGTAGATATGTCAGATATTCTACACAGCATAACAGGTATATCATGCATACCAAAGGTATCGTCTATTGGCATGTACAATAACAGGATACATATGGCTTGTAGGCACGGGACATTGTAATAGCATGATATCTAATCTAAATGGAAGGGCTACCAAGTAACCATGCACAAAGGACATGTAATAGCTTCACAGGTTCATAGTGGGGTACTATGCAGTCTGGCAAGTCTATGTGTAAGCACAATTACAGTGTTCACACCAGTGGCACCTCTCTAGGGTAGTGTCCTGTGAACAGCAGAACCATGTGTTACCTGCATCTCTGCACAGTACAGCCACTGCAATGATCCCTGGCGTACATGTGTCTCCCAAACACCAAGTGAGGTATCATATGAACAGTGCTACTGAGTGTTCCTGTGTGATGTACATAGGACTCATGTTCCAAAGCATGGTGAGTGTCCGGTTTGGGAATGTAACCCTCAAGCACATCCCACTCATCGTTGCGTGTGTGCACATATCCATGAGCATGTTGCTCACAGTGGCTTTTGCTTACGTATGTGGAGTATATCCATTAATATTGTTGTGGACATGGGCCCTGTCTGTTCAGCAGAGGTCACCCCTGAGTATGTAGTATGCAAATGTGTACAGACGTGGTGTCCGTAGTACAGCCACCTACTTTAACTGTCAGAGCTCAATAAACTTCATGGCGTGTTAATTTTGTGGTATGTAAAGCTGTAGCTGTTGTGTAAGGTACACCCTAAACGGCATGGTGTACCCTTGAATATGTGTAGAAGTCTGGAGTTCAGAGGTACAATGGGTGCCTATGTACCAGCTACACACCCAGTACAGATAAGTGTGGCCACATAGAAGGATATCCACGCCACAGTGGCAATATGGTAACCACAGCAGTGGGTGTGACATATGTGTGTACTATGAACACGTACAATGTGACATGTATGTAGGGGACTACCACCTATGTGATAGTCAGTGGGTGAATGGTGTAATGCAAAGGTGATGTTCATGCACCTTGTGTCATGCAGCTTGAGGCCATGATATTCATATCAGGTATCTGTCACAGTGACACCCGTATGGATGGAGTCAGTATCAGCTGGTGGATCAATCATGGTGCTTTGTATGCAGGGGTTTGTAAAGCTAGGCAGGGAAAGTCCCTCTGTGCTAGCCTGTACCTCAGGGAAGCATATACTGAACATGAGGGGCCCTATGACTGAGGACTGTGGTATGCCAAGTATAACTGAAATGCAGTAGGTACTATGGTATGCTACCCTCATTGTGTGTGTCCTGTCCATGAGCAAAGTTGCATAACATCCTGAGACATAGGGTACGATGTGCAGGTGGATGTGTATGTTGTCAATACCAGAATAGAGAACGGTGCTGAAAGGCAATGAGAGGACAATGTAGGATGTGTGGACCCCCCGCACCGTCATCAACTACCCTGGTAACTGTATGAAAGGAGTCCACCAGGTGTAGGGGCCATGCTCTGGCCCTAACAAGTCCAACCTGGGTGGCATCAAAGGACCGGAGCCCAACAATGTCTCTGTGAATGACGTCCATGATGATGTGCCTCAAAGCCGTGCAGAACAGTCCAGTCAGGTGTGTAGGACTATAGCCCCACTCGTGCATTGTGGCGCCACCTGTGTGGAGTGTGATAACTGTTGCTGTGTACCATTCAGGGGCCACAATGTCTGATACAAGGCTATTACTGAATATGGTGACCGAGTGGGGAGACATGTCGTTCAGAGGATTGTGGACATCACAGCCTGGGACTTTGGAAGGTGACATGGGGCCAGTGTCCCAGGACATATAGAGTGCAGGTTAGTACTGTGTAGGTGTGACCGCAGGGACACCGCAATGTTCCTGCATGGATTGTGGCCCTGTAGTGAGTGAGAGGGTGTAATGTTAGCATTGAATCCATCCGCCAGCATGTTGCCAACATCACCTGGTTCTGTAATGTTCCTGAGTGACTGTTGTATGTGAGAGCAGATGTGGGTATTGCCATTGAGTACTGACATACCACCATAATGCCTTGTGGTACACCCCGGAATGTGTCGCAGTAATGTTTACGTAGCTAGTCTTGGAGTATGTGATGAGGGATCCCGTGGCCCTACCGAGGCTGACCAGTGAGCTACCCCACCCATGGAATTGTACACCACTGTGCAACAGCCTCCACCTGTTGTTGTAAATTATGTCCATGGAACTTGACCACCAGAGTGGCGTCTGTTATCTGGTGTGTACCATCATGGCGCTGTGTGGAATAGCATGATCCATGCAGTCTTTTACGTGCTAATGAAGTGCATTGGGGTATGTTTCAGTGTTTGTATGTGCATTGTCCATCTGCACGGGTGTCATGACGTTAACTACCGCTGTCATAAGATGTCTGTAGTAGGCGTTGTATTACTCATGTACTGTGTATGCCATGAAGGGTGTGGTGCCGGGATGTGGCTAACAAGGGTGATTAGCATATGTTCGGAATCCACCAATGAGGGGATAACCCCAGGTGTGGAACACCAGTCACATGTTGGTAGTGTTCATGTCAAGGATAATGTTGGTCGGAGGTGGTGTGTATGGGTTGATCCAGCCGAGTGGAGGTTATGACTCATGGATGTGTTGGTACATGAGTGGCTATCCCAGTTAAGTGTAGGGTAGTGTCAGTCACACATCACTAGTAGCTGTCTGAGCCCTACTGTCCAGAACAACAACAAATGAGGTCTGGTAACCGTGGGGTATGTTGTTGAATCTGTAGCTTGTTACAATGTGTATACTGGTTCCAGACACAGTTAGTTGCACGTGGAGCACCTCTGATACATTGTGCTAAGTAACTAGCCAGGATGTGAGTACAACATAGTAGGATATGGGAACACCTCAGCCGTGGGTGTGCCAGTCCAGGTATGTGCCTGAAAGGTATGGTCTGTCTATAACCTGTCATTGCAGGTGTGCTCTGCAGAGCCTAGAGGCAGGTCCCAGTCACTGCAGAGATATTGAAGTGGTGCATTATAAGGTGTGCCTTGCCTGCGTGCGTCACTGAGGAAGATGCAAGCATTGTGTCACATGACCCCATGTCTTGCTTGCCAGTTCCCGTTCTGCTGGTGACTGTTATTGGAAACTGTGCAAGACAGGCAGTATAGAAGCAGCAAGAGCCTTACATGTGATCTGTACTCCCAGGGATGACAGGAGCAGGTCATCTGTGCCAAAGCATTGTGCTTGACCAGTTCAGTCAAAGTGGACAGATACCAGATGCCTGTGGAATGACAGCAGAAGCATAGGCAACTGTTGAAGCGACACAGTCAGTCATTGTACAGTGGTATCGGGTCCGGATGAATGCATAATGCTCCCCAGGGCTTGGCCCACACCTTCAGGGCTACAAGACTGGTGAGCTATTGCATGTCCCTGCACACGTAGTCTGTGAAGTGGCATCTCAGGGCAGTCACACTAACATGGAGAATGACAGTCACATCGTACCTGGTGAGGTGTGGCATGGGTGCATAGGTTATGTTGCAGAACCAGTTACCCGACAGCAAGATGTAAGCAACTATCGCCTTGTGTAGCCTGCTGTGTGGAACTGCAGTGTGACCGCCTACAGAGTCATCTATGACTGGTGTGTTGTATATGTTATAACACCCTATTGGCTGTATGTGATGGGCACACATGAGTCTGTGGGCTATAAGTTGGTGATGTTGTGTTCCATGATGGGGGCTACCTCTGGTGCCTACACAGAGTATGGAGAGGTACTGCACAAGTTGTCCTCGTATGTGTGGCCTGTGGTGGAGATCATGTGAGACTATGTGATGAGTGGGGTGTGTTGCGAATGTTACACATCCCCACATGACTGTCAGGTGCAGTCAGGGTTGGTGACAGCATTACCCCCAGCAGGGCTGCATAAGTGCATCCCCCACAGGCTGTAGTGTCGTATGTTGAGAGGTGAGCATTGAATGTGTACATGAGACAATTGCTCTATTGCCACATGTATGACATATCCATCATATAGACAGGCAATAGCACTGGTACGTGACAGTTGGACATGCCTGTATATACAACCATGTCTCATAGGATATGTAAGTTACGTGTGTACAACAGCTGTTGTACCATAAGCAAGCTGGAAATTTGAGGACAGCCAGTGTACCTGTGGGAAATGGTGTAGAATGGGTGCTATATTAATCAGTAGCTCATGACATGCTCACAAGTTCTGAACAAGTGCTTAGCATGAACATACAATACAGATAGGGTGTTGGATAATATCAACCCACAAGTGGTGACGACAGTCATAATGGGTGGTACCGTACTACAACCCTGCTGAGTATGGTCTGCATGTCCATGAACCATTATCAATGTAGATGTTGACAGTACAGATGTACAAGACAGTACGGATGTTTGATTACAAATACCTTTGTATGTCACAGGAGTGTTCTACCAGTGGCCTGTTGACAGACTCACAACTACAAAAGGTGTCAGAGTGACATGTGCATATCACACCAGTGCCAGCTACAGTAAAACAGGGTTAATGTGTTGCACTCCACCCTCATTGTAGCCCATACCACACAGACAAATGCTAGGCATCTGTGTATGTAAGGATGTGAATGGCCATAACCTATGAGCAATAGCTGTGTCAGTGTTGTGAACAACATACAGAATGGGCTGTGTGGGTAAGGTGTGTGACATACGTGCACATTCTGATGGATGATATCAGCATTGTCACCGCTAGGTGAACATCCCTGTACCCATTAACTACCACCTAGGCTGTGGTCAACATTATGGACACTGTGTAAGGGATGGTGCTGTGCAGTACACCTCCCTGACTTGGTGACATCTCCAGGCCCTTTAGGTAGTCATACGAGGTACCCATGTGATGACAGGGTGCCATCCATGAGCACAGAGATTATTGGACAGGCATATACAGCACTGGGGTGACCAATATTGGATCACATATCACCTTTAAGGGGTAATGGCCATGCGTGGATGGGCGATACCAGCCTTCACAATCCTCACCTCCACTATGCAGCATGCTCTCTACCTTGCATAAAGACATTTACTACACCATGATGATGGACATGCTACATGTCCATATCCTGATCTGAAAGACATACGTCATGGACAGCCACCATCCTAATACTAGGATCGCCACATGCTGGACAGATCCCTGTGCCATACATGTGACATACTCCCGCCATACCATGCAACCCTGTCCATCAAAGCTGCACATGTCATCCCAGTCATACATGGCGTGATGGCCGCATGGTAGATGTAGTATCAACTGTCTGGATCAGTAATGTGGCACTGATGCACCTCGCGGTGGCATAATGGCTGTCGGTTACAGCTAGGAAACCTTGCCCGTACATGCTATGGTTGATAACCATCCTTGCGAATGACGTCTGACTAGCCATTGTCCCATGTCTATCACATGTGCAACACATGCGATCCGTGGCAGGATGTTGAACAGCTGTACAGTGCTGTGTAGATGTATATGGCAAAGCACATGCATGTACAGGTTTCCATGCGTATGTGTGCATTGTCACTGCTCAAGTCCATTAAGGCTATGTCTGTGTTGATATGTGACATATACACAGCATCAAGGTCAACAGCATTACTGTGGACACATCCAGGCATGTGCAGATAGGTAAGAACACCAGTGCAGGCAAACAGACATGCCCACATCAAGACAGCATTCACATGGGGTATGAACACTGTAATGAGGTGACACACATATATGGTGATGATATCCAATGCATAACGGGTGTTACATGTGTGTGACACAAACATGTCAGTCATGTCAGTGTCATGATGATTTGCAAAGATAACTGTGTAGATGTACTAGATGCCATAGAAATGTATGTGCAGCAGTATCTCTGTACATCTCTGAAACTGTGACCTGTCACCATCATTATGTCTTACAGATAATGCCTCGTACACGCCTTCCAGCGTACAGCTGCCAGGAGGATGATGTCCTCATCCCGTACCTCCATGAGGACTACGAGGTGTTGTTCAGCCATGTGCCACAGCATGCCCAGCAGCGGAATGACCTGTGGCAGGATCTTTGCAGGAGGGTGAACGATGTGGGTGGCCATAACCGCACCTACCAGCAGGTGCTCAGACACTGCACAGACCTGATACGACATGCAAAACAGCATGCCACTGCAATCGCCAGGGAACAAGGTGGAACAGGTGGTGGGCCACCAACCCAGTCCCCACTCACACACACTGAGGAGTTACTGGCCAGTCTGGACACCCTCAGAACAGCATCCACAAACACTAGCTGCCATCGTGGAGGTGGGTGTCTCCCAACCAATGAGCCTGGAGTTTCCTGGTAAGTCAGTACTGCACATATGGATACTATATCCCATTTACGTGCATGTGTCACTGTTTATGTAATGTAACAACATATGCATGGTATGTGGACACACATGCTGCATACTACAGTATGCTACCCTGTGTATGCACACATGTGCATACTATATGCTATTGTACAGGCGAATGTGTTAACATGCACAGTGCACCCTGTGGCTGTCATACAGTCATGGATAATGTTCATACTGCTGTGTCACCCCTATACAGGTACCTCTGGCATGCCGCACAGACATGAGTCCGTAGCAGGTGAGAGTGTCATCAGTATCAGGCATGTAAAAGCATAGATCTATTCGCCATGTGGCCAGTTAATACTTGTACACTTGATGTTCGTTCTATTCACGATATACAGGTCGTGTCACCTATCATTCACACAGTCCACCCATGTGCAATAAATACAAACGAAATGATACACCGACATAAAACCAGAGTATTTGTCATCGCTACATGTGTGGTCAGCTGTGCATACAACAGTGGAGGTGTTCTACAATGGAGGCATATGTACTATACATTGGAACAACACGTGTGGTATGCAAACAGTACCACACAGTGAGCTGTGATATGGGCAGCCCACAGGAGTCACCATTGTGTTATATGTCCCTGCAATGGGTGCACACATTGTGATGTGGCATCTGACATGTCCCAGACACGTAGTGTATTGGCTGCAATAATGTCACACTATCCCATAACCCATACCCCACATACAACCTACTGTCTGCATAGCCCTGTGGATGTTGACATATCTGACATCTATGGGTGTATGTCATATGGGACAACACAGACATGTGTGATAGAAGGCCATCACACACATTTGTCCAACACATGTGCACACATGGCCATGGGGGGTGGCCAGAGATATGTAGCCACACAGTAGATGTGATGTGTATACACCCTGTTTCGCATTGTCCACACATGGTCCAATTATAGCCTTAGCTGACCGATTATACAGTTGATGTGGTATACTGGACATCCCAAAATCCTGTGCACAGCCAGTGGAGCTGTCACTGACGTCTACCATATAAGATGTGTTGAACATCAAGCCTGTGTCATAGCATGACAGTAGTCACCTCTACAGCTTCCACAGACACTGACACTACATCAGGCCACAGATACTGTACATTTCCCTTGCTGCTGTAGGACATCACCGTTAGCTGTGCACCTCGTGTGTGTGGTACAGCAATATCATGTTGGACATGGTGAATTGACAAGTCCGCTATGTGTGGACATGGTTGCCAGGCAGCTAAGACTCTGTAGTTGTTGTGCAGGGGTGTCATCTGTAGGTCCTCCAGTGACCTGTCACATGACACAGCATGGTTTGGTGTGTATACACCTCAGCATCATGGGTCACAATCCAGAGTTATGTCATGGGTATGCATGCAGTTATGCCTATGCAATGTGTACATATTATGCACTGTATAGCAATATAGATGCCTCATGATGCCATGCAATGGCACAGTGTCTGTACTTCACACTGTAGAGCAATGTAGATGGCTCACACTACCGTTCCATGCATATGCGCATTTGCTAAACATGCATTCTATCTGTAGGGCATACAGACAACACCGCAATGTGATGGCCATTACGACGCTGTACATGTCAGGACACCATTGTGTCAGACATGTATGCATGTTAATGCACACGTCAGCAGATTACATGTCAAGGTCACGTCAGCCATGTGTACTATTATCCTGTTCTGGTCCATATGGTGTATCAAGGGGATGCATGCATACTACCATGATTGTGTGAACTGTATGGCTACTGATATGACACATGCTTGCTGTATTGTGCACCCCGGGGGGTATGCTTACTAACACTATTAATGTTTGAGCTGCATGCCGTCTGCTGTATGCTGTCTGTCAAATCACATGCATGGTGTGTGTGTGTCTGTGTGTGTGTGTGTGTGTGTGTGTGTGTGTGTGTGTGTGTGTGTGTCTGTGTGTGTGTGTGTGTGTCTATTGTAATTTAGAGTCTTTCTTTGCATTCACAGGTGATGTAGGTGCATTACCCTCATGCGGTCCATCTGATGTTAGCGTTCCCACAAATACTAGCATTGATGAACATATGCATGAGGTACAGGCAGGGTTGTCAGGGGCTGAATCTGTGCAAATGGTTGCCATCCCAGCTATGTCCCCCTCTTCCCCGCACACAGTTCTGCTGCCAACACATACCGCATCACCAGTGGCCATAGAGGAAGGACAGTCAGCGTCTGTTAGCGTGGAACAGGAATGTGTGGTGGCTACAGAAGGTGTGTCTCCACACCATGGTGTCAGTGTAATGTCTGCAGATGTGCCACACAGGCATGTGGCCGGTGCTGCTCATAGGAGGACCTCTGGCAGACATGCACCTGCAGGACAAAGCGCAGCAGCTGGTATGACCAGACGCATGTTCCAGATTGTAATGGCGACACAGGCACGTGCTGAACAGCAGAACACAGAAGGGCAGAGGCTGCAGAGGGCTGCTATCCGTACCCTAAATGACAACATCCAGGCATTGGCAAATGCTCAGCAGCAAATTGCTGATGTTCTGGACAGGCGATTGGATGACATGGTCAGAATCCTTGACCGTGGCATGGCAATCCGCGAGCGTGAGCTGTCTGTGCTGGAACATCTGGTAGGAGTGAGGCATAGGCCACGTGGACATAGGCCAGCTACACCACCTAGTGCAGGTCGACGTGAGCATGCCACCTCACATGCCCGCTCCCATAGTGCCGGTAGCAGTAGCAGTGCAGCTGGTGCTGCGCTGTCCACACCAGGACACAGCAGGCCACATGGACGTGACCCTGGACGTTCCCAGCGGGGACACAGTTCCAGTGGACATGTGTCGTCAGACAGTAGCCAATCTGCACCTCCGCCTGGTAGTGCTCGTGCAACCCCTGGCAGGCACAGGTCACGTGGCCATGGCCGGACACAGTGAGCTGTACAACCTGGTCTGTACAATCTGGAGCTGTCAATAATACCACTGTGTAGGCCTCACAAAAGGCAGAACTGTGTGCACACATACACGCACACAGCAAACACATCTGTAGGGCACCACAACACCCGCATGCATACTGAACAGACATGTCCAATCATATCACCGGCCCTTACCCACACACATGATGTCACCCATTGGTACAGCCTATGCTCCTGGCACACATTATCACCCTGTGCATATGATGACGCCTGTGCCGCATCCCTGTCATCCACACCATTGGTGCAGGGACATGCTCAAATGGTCTGATACACAGGGTGAACAGAATAGTGAGATGTGTATATTACATTAGTTGTGTACGATTAGTGAGGGAAGTGTATATTATGTTAGTTATGTAAGAATGGTGAGAGACGTGTATATTACATTAGTTGTGTACTGCTGACACGCACCAGACATACCATGTAGTACAGGTGTAGCATGCATTGTTATATGTGCACAACCATGTAGTACAGGTGTAGCATGCATTGTTATATGTTCACAGTATGTGTCTCGGTAACAACACTAACAGCATGTTGGTAATGATGCCCTGGTTCCCTCCTTATGGTCTACTTGCATGTGCCTCCAGGTAGCAGTGTTTGCAGTCTCCTATGTGTAACTGTGGAGTACTCACAGGCACGTATGGCAATCTCAGCATGCTATACGTAGCCTCAGCCGGACAGCTGGAAAGTCTAACATACCACAGATGTCCATACATATACTGATCCAGCAGCCTGTGTGCAGTTTAATGGGCTACAGTGGCTAGAGACATGACATCCATACCAGGTCGCATCACAGGTATGTTGACATGGTGCAGGGGTTGTACACAGCGGTCTGGACAATGATAACGTTAGAGGCCACTTGATAGCATGAGGCCTCACTCTGTAGCAGTAATACCCTGTCACAGTACAGGAACATGCCCACACTCACGGGGTCGACAACACTATAATGCACACCCCATAGTGTTGAGGTGAGGACACTTGCCTATGTGGTCATCACCCTCACAGTACTGTGCACCCACACGATGCGACACAGAGAAGGGACATGTACAGGTAGCCAGTATGGCTGAGACCGATGGCATCAACAGGGTAGCAGACTGCATCACCATGAGGGGTTGGGATCCTGTGTGTTCTGTATGGTAGCATACACCCTCACTCCATGCACCAGACAGCCATACATACATACACACACACACACACACACACACACACACACACACACACACACACTGTGGAGACCACAACTGTCATACGCATACGGATAGCTGATGTGTGTGATACACACACCACACCTGCCTACGTCATGCTTTCCACACTGCAGTATGTACAGATGTCTACAACAGTGTACAGGGGTGCGTCACAATTGGGATGTATTCCCCACCATATGTGGCATATATGGTCACACATGCAAACACACATGGCAGTACTGTGAATGATACACCTGCTATATGATGATACGTCTGACAGACAAGCAGCAGTATTGGCCGCATTATGTGTACCAACGCTATGTCCGGCAATTGTGCTGCTATATGCACACGGGAGGATGTAAGTGTTACAGGTGTCGAGTGAAGTACAGTCGGTAACACCTGACCACTGTGTAGGTTTTATGTCTTCACCGTGAGGTAACAGTAACATAGTGTACTGTTTGCACATGTAATGGTATGATGGCGTGTGACACACCTGTGAGCCGTAACTGGCAAACATCCATCTACACAGGTGGATCACCACTTTACGTACACACATCCATCCATACCTGATGTACATCCTACCGTACTGTCAGTATGTCACCATATACAGGTGTCAATGATGGGGCTGCATTGCAACTGCATGTTGTAGTTAGGCACAGATGAGTTACTTACATCAGCTACTGCACGTGCATGGCAGCTGCATGCACACTACAGTTTGTACATGTGTGTTGGTCCTACATGCCTGTCATGTAGCCATGTTTGTATGCATTGCAATCGGTGGACATGTGTGTTGACATACATAACACATGGACTGTTGTATGATATGATGGGTGTCATGGATAACTAGTACAGAGGGAATGTGTCCTCGGTCAACATTGCTACCTCATGTACTGTTGGCATTCAACAGCCATGGACCCACCTTCCATTTGCGTGCGTATGATTGCTGTAGCCACTTGTCTGCACGGAGGACAGCAAAAGCTATGCTATGTACATATGTGTTGTGTATGTGGTCCATGCACATATCCACTGCAATTACATGTATGTCATATCCAAACATGTGTGTTCGTTGGTGTACAGTGACAGTCATCTGTCACAGCTGTGTAAGACCCAGGGCCCCTGTTATGTGTAGAGCCGACCTGGTTATGTACAGTGGTATCATTGCAATGCATAACACATGATGGAACCCTGTCGGTACATGTGTAGTCTGCACAGTTGCTGTACACCTATGTACAGTCCACTGGTCATGAGTCACACGGTGTTGTGTTGATGTATTGCTGGTCCAACGACATGGTGATGTCTGAGGGCTACATTGTAGACTGCGGTGTGTACCTCTGTGATCTGCACCTGAGACATCTGTGATGACTCCTGAGTGTGTACTGGTCAATACATGTGAGTGGCCTTCATGTATGTGGGGACAGTAATACCATACTGTGCCCTTACGTGTTTAGTATCCGTGCACATGCAAGACGGCCCTTTGCAACTGCTAAGTGTGTGAGCATGCCCAGTACGCCGTTGTGTAGATGGACACACAGTACATTCCAAACTGCGCCCTTACGTGTTTAGAATCTGTGTGCATGCAAGACGGCCCTTTGCAACTGCTAAGTGTGTGAGCATTCCCGGTACGCCGTTGTGTAGTTGGACACACAGTACATTCCAAACTGCGCCCTTACGTGTTTAGAATCCGTGTGCATGCACGACGGCCCTCTGCAACTGCTAAGTGTGTGAGCATGCCCAGTACGCCATTGTGTAGATGGACACACAGTACATTCCAAACGGACATGTGATACTAAGTGTATGGGCATGGCCAGTGACACCTTGTGTCGATGATGTGCCTCTGTGTATGGGCATGGCCATTGACATCCTGTATAGCGATGGTGGACATCCAGGCAACAGATGTCCATTTTCAACGTCACGATGGATGCCTACATTGAACACACTGGCTGACTGTCTTGCAGGGTGTACTGTCTGTGGCGCGTCCCGTATCTATGTAGTGTTGTTGTAGTGCTCCGTAGATATTTAGTTGCCCTGATCACACCACTGCCGTGTGTTTGTCTACGTCTACCTTGGGACAGTAATATGCTTTCAGACTGCTCACTCTCTATACATTCCCTATCGGCGTCCTTGCCTTTGCGGAAGATGTCACCCACCTAGAAGTATGCCTCTGGGAGTGCTGTGTTCAGTAATCTCGGTAGTGTGTTCTGTAAATGCATAATGCTGTAGTGTGATAAGGTAGTTAGGTGTATATTCGACTCCCAGCCCTGCCAAGTGTGTGTGTGTGTGTGTTTGTTTCCAGCTGCCTGGGGACACGGTAATGCTTTTAGATGCCTCACACCACATACATTCCCTATCGGCGTCTTTGCCTTTGCGGATGATATCACCCACCTAGAAGTATGCCTCTGGGAGTGCTGTGTTCAGTAATCTCGGTAGCGTGTTCTGTAAATGCATATTGCTGTAGTGTGATAAGGTAGTTAGGTGTATGTTTGACTACCAGCCCTGGCAAGTGTGTGCCTGTGTGTGTGTTTGTGTGTGTGTTTCCAGCTGCTTGGGGACACGGTAATGCTTTTAGACACCTCACACCACATACATTCCCTATCGGAGTCTTTGCCTTTGCGGATGATGTCACCCACCTAGAAGTATGCCTCTGGGAGTGCTGTGTTCAGTAATCTCGGTAGCGTGTTCTGTAAATGCGTATTGCTGTAGTGTGATAAGGTAGTTAGGTGTATGTTCAACTCCTAGCCCTGCCAAGTGTGTGCCTGTGTGTGTGTGTGTGTGTGTGTGTTTCCAGCTGCCTGGGGACACAGTAATGCTTTTAGATGCCTCACACCACATACATTCCATATCGGCGTCTTTGCCTTTCCGGATGATGTCACCCACCTAGAAGTATGCCTCTGGGAGTGCTGTGTTCAGTAATCTCGGTAGCGCATTCTGTAAATGCGTATTGCTGTAGTGTGATAACGTAGTTAGGTGTATGTTCGACTCCCAGCCCTGCCAAGTGTATGTGTGTGTGTTTCCAGCTGCGTGGGGACACGGTAATGCTTTTAGACGCCTCACACCACATACATTCCCTATCGGCATCTTTGCCTTTGCGGATGATGTCACCCACCTAGAAGTATGCCTCTGGGAGCACTGTGTTCAGTAATCTTGGTAGTGCGTTCTGTAAATGCGTAATGCTGTAGTGTGATAAGGTAGTTAGGTATGTGTTCTAATCCCAATCCTGCCACGTGTGTGTGTATGTGTGTATGAGAGTTTCCCGCTGCATGACAACAGTACATTGCTTTTACACTATTCACTCTCCGTAGAATCCGTACGGCGTCTTTGCCTTTGATGCTGATGCCAGCAAGCTAGACGTATGCCTGTGTGAATGATGTGATCTAGTAATCACGGTAGTGTGTTCTGTACATGCGTAATGCTGTAGTGTGATAAGGTAGTTAGGTCTGTGTTCTGATCCCAACCCTGCCAAGTTTGTGTGTGTGTGTGTGTGTGTGTGTGTGTGTGTGTGTGTGTGTGTGTGTGTGTGTGTGTGTGTATATCTATTTATATTTATGTAATGTAGATAGATATTGATATGTATGTGGATATTAGCACTATTGAATGTGCTGCATTATCTGTACGTGAACACCTTTGATGTATGTAAATCTGCTATGGCTCTGTGATAGTGCAGATACTGTGTGCTGTAGTGATCCTGGGTTATAGTTGTGTAGTGACCAGTTATTTTGTTGCTGGGTATTATAAGGGACATTGACAACAATGATAGTACAGCACCTTTAAACGGTCGTGTTCACATCTCAGCAACAGTCAGCAGTGGTTATTACTTTGGAGGATGAGTATGGCTCATATAACTATGTATTAACTGACACTACTATGCAAATCAGGTTAACATTACTGACTCCCGTTTATCCACAGGTTGTGATACAGATCCCAAGAATGCATGTGTATACATTAACAGGTGCAGGACTGGAATATTGTTGAATGCATGGAGGGGTGTCCATGGCCAGTAATGGAAATATGTACAGCCTGGCAGGTACGGTCTGTGACTGACCCACAACCTCCTGTATATGGCTGACACATGCTGAAACTGTGTACATGCAGACACACACACATGAAACAAACAGCTAGGGCTAACACATACACACACACATTGCATTAACATTGGGCCATGCAAACACTGTTGTCCCTCACACACATACTTACATGTTGATTGGATGGCTCAATGACAGGCTCTGGAAAAGAAACACCATACCCTGTGCATATGATTACACCTGTGCCACCACCTGTAATGTGTAACATTGATGCAGGAACAGACTAACATGGTGCTGATGCACAGGGTGGCTTTATAGCACTGTATTAATGTTAAAATGTTGTTAACACAAAGTGTGATATCCTTCTAGGTGTATGTAAGCAGGCATGACGCATTGCAGCTATGACCATCAATGTAGTATAGTTTACAGCACTGTTGATTCTGAAGATTTATTATCCATCCATGTGCCATCTGACTGACGTGTGTAGTATTGGCAGCATGTGTTTCAGAGTGTGCAGTACGTGTGTGATGTGTGTAGTACAGATTTATACATGCTTACAAACACGTACACTGGCTTACACGACATTACACGGGCTTCAACATTCTTACACTAGCTTACTCGTTCTTCAACTCGCACACACGGGCTGACACGCGCGCACACATGCTTACTCGGGCTTACAGGCGCGCACAGGTGTGAACACACTGTCAGCAGGTTTGCAAGAAACTTCAGTGATATCCATGGCGTACACCGTCAGTTTCCTGACTGTACATAGGATGAATCATAACACGCCTCTTCCACTGATGAGTAACTGACAGCAAACATGTGACACATTGCTCCGATAGGATTACAGTGTTTTATGCATACACACTCATGATGTCACCTATCTTCTACTCTGATAGTCCCTTTAACCACACTTCCACTGTAGTGGCTTGGCCCATATGGCATGCCAAATTGTGATTCACTATCCTCAGCCTCAATTGCATCGGATTGCTACTAATGCTTGGTTACATCTCTGACAGAGCGCTTCCACACATAGCAACCAGTACTCAGTAGCCATCTTGTCTTCAGCTTGCCATTCACCTGCATGGCGAACTAACTGTTAACTAAAATTACAATTTATATGTGTATTTTTAATATTTTTCTTGTTTTAAAAGCGCAGTGTGTTTTTGCGCCGCTGCGCTACGCTTACACACCAGAGATTGGGGAGGACAAATAGAGTTTTATTAATTTCCAATGGAAAAATATGCCACTGGCCTTATATTTGGCCATTGGCATGCTTCTTCAACTGAATTCATCCTTTATTTGCAGCTGACATTGCTCCGTTTAGCTACTTGCAGAACGTAACTCGGTTAACATCCGAGTACATTTCTGCACATAACTCTACTCTTGCACGGACAGCTTACTGTTTCATGTATCACAGATTTACATCATTTGCATAGCTTTCACCTACAAATGGGGTAATTTACATATCCTAACATTGTCCGTGCAACGTTCGTTTTAGGGGCTGTCTTACACGCCCCTACAGGATATTGCTGAATAGCTCGACAGACATCTTGCCTTGCTGTACTCTTCCTCTACTCGTACACACCGGCCAAGGCTCCATGACTCCTGGCCTAAGCTTTGCTGTGTGCTAATATGTCTATTTGTGGAGTATGCATGGCTGTAGGTATGTTTTGACCTGCTACGTCTGACATTTCTACAAAGCAGCTCCCACTTTCATCATTTGTAATGGTGACAACTCTATAGGTACTACATATACAGCTGTGACATTTGACATGTCAACACATACCTGCGGTCAATACTAAACTGACTACTTCAGCGCTTTTCATAACTTCAGATTTTTCTTGTAGTAGTATAGTCGATAATACTGTTTCCTATAACATGTATCTGTTTCTGATACAAGATATATCATTTTATTACACTACTACACACAAGAAGAAATCACAGGCCAGATGCCATTACATTCCTTTTGCAGGACACACCCGCCAAGAGTGTTGCGTTCCTCAAAAAAGCCAACAGGTGCTAATAAAAACATATTATGCTATCATCTACCTTATGTGTTCGCCGGTATTTGAGCTTTCCGTCAGTGGCAGAACTCACATGCGAGTGTGGGAGACTGAACACTGTATCGGGGACACTGCATAACATCCTGAGGGACACATTTATTTTGTTTCTATTAACCTTCCACATTGACTATCACAGGGCATAAGTATTCATTCACATTTATCGAGGTACATGCTTTTGACTTATACATGTTTTGTCATTTGTCATCAAGTCTTTCTTCACACCTGTCCACCTGATATCACTAGTTCTGTACATTTATTTAGGACAGGGTTACCTTCATACCTCTCAACTGTACACATTTTGGGTAAATGTCCCGAACTTAGACTTATAATGTTGTTCCTTTTTTTTATAATATTGTGCCTTTCTGGTAAATTAGTGGCAGGTCATTAAGGACTGTGAGGTTAGATAATAATGACAGACATTAGTAGTTTATAACTAATAACCCTCAAAACATTCATACTAATGAATTATCCATTATTCTATCAATGTTCTAACTTTGTCAAAGGAATATTTAAAATAGTCCCTATTTGTACTTATTTAAATATGCCTTTGTCCAGATGTCTTATTCTGAAAGGTCGAGAGGTATGGTTACCATCTTATTTGTACGCATGTACATCCATGATAATCGCTTACATGACACTGATATATGTCCCTACATCTTCCCCCAATGGTTTACACAATATCCAGTAGATGGGTTCTTCATTTTTGGAAGGTATAGGCATGTGCCATACCCACATAGGAATATTAATCACTCCCATGGGGCGGACCTAATAAATCTGTGCCAACCAACACCTGTGAACCTAGGCCCATTATTGCATACCCATGATTCCCATACCTGACACCCCTCCACAGTAGTCATAAGACATATTTAATGTGAGCGATAATAAAGTATGAAGACACTTTTAAGCACTATCCACTCTCCGCATATCGGGACATATGTCATACATTCTGTCAACCCATGTGTTATTACCCTTGCACAAGCTACTGTTGCATGTACAGCTGTATTGTAGCTGTGGATGTGATTTCCTTTGCTTCAATCATTATAGGACGGTGCCTGTAGTGGGCCAATTTTTGGAGTCCTGCAAAGGACACCTATATCCATGTTTAAAGAGTAGAACTTGCAGATTTGGCACACTGGTACTTTCCGGGCAATGGTTTGGAAAGCAGCAGTGTATTTACCTTTCTTGCATGTCTGTATGTCTATCCATAATAGCTATGACGTAACCTATTTATGTACATGTGTTATATCTACAAGGACAAATGTTTATATGTTTGTTATGTATATATCGATTAATGTAATTGTGTGTGTGTGTGTGTGTGTGTGTGTGTGTGTGTGTGTGTGTGTATATATATATATATATATATATGTCTGTACATTCTTTATTTCATATATTTATTTAGTTTAAGTCTGTGGATATATATCTATACACAAATATATATATCCATATATAGATATATAAATAAACGTGTAGAAAACAGCATTCATTTGCTATGTTGGGAGCGGATTACACACGCGCAGGCGCACTTGCATATCCTTATTGTGGGTTACATATGTTTATTAAGTCTTTGTGCTTATGTGGGCTTTCTTAATTGTGACGGTACCAGTACAATATCTGTAATCCGGTTAACGGACATATGCGAAACACACATTCACCTTTACATATTTAAATGTCTTTACAGCACACATGCATTCATTAACTCATATGTGCTGTAGTCGTAGTTGACCCGGGACTGCATTCACGTTGGCCGGATGCTGTAACCACTATACTATTGGTGTTCTGACTCAATTATATGCATACCCATAGTACATAGCTACATTAACATACGCCTCACCGCTTCACTTACAACACAGGCATCCATTCTCCTGCTGGGGAAAACGCGGTACTACATATTACACATTCCCTATTCCCTACTGCTCTGGACCCAAGCTGCATATTTAATCACTCCAAGGATATGCAGAACTCCAAGGCTTATAGTCCTGGCACATGCAAGTCTTTGATTGTCAGGGTGTTCATGTGGTGATCTGGGTTTAGGCTTGTCTGCCTGGTGAACGGAACTGCCCTGACTGAGTTCAAATGTCAGACGAAGCACATGGACAGAATTTGTCCATTTTATAGAGGTTTACCTGTGTTTACAGACACAGGTCTTTCGGCATCTGTCAGCAGCTTTTTATGTTGGCAATACATAATATGTGTAGGGGTGGTTACAATACATAATCCATGGTGAGGGGTGTTCCCATTCACATTTGACTATTTCCTGTATGCATTCATACGAGGATTATTATTTTGGACATGAATTAACTACATGTATGCAGTAGTACAGTAAACAAATGTGAAGGTTTGTTACTGTAAATATGTATGGACCTCTGTAATACACTGTTGTTTTCTGGCAAATCAGTAGCTAGTCATGAAAGACTAAAGTCAGAACATAATGACATACAGTTGAGTTTCAGACTTCATACTCTTCAGGAAATTGATGCCAATGTACAAACTGTTATTCTATCAACTTTCTAAGTTTCTAAGAGCAATCTTTACAAATTGTCCATACTTTTGGGCCTTTGTCCCACTTTTATTCACGGCTTTGTCCAGATATCTTGCTCTCAGAGGTTGACAGGTATGGTCGGTCACACCTACACACACATTAAGTGTCCCTCACACAGTAGATCAGGGTTATCCTGTTTACGTCAGTGTCTTCATCACCCTTATACCATTTGCCACTATGCGAATGTGTGCAATATATTTCCGCTTATTCGTGTAGGGACACATGCATCACAGGCAAGTGTTTGATCCTGGGTAGTAGGTTATGTATGACCACTTAGGGCTGGACAGTGTCGTGCACCTCTAATGCACATTCCAACTTCTGTCCAGATATCTTCAGGACTGGACTTCGTGTCTTCTGTTCTAATGTTTACACAGGTTACATATCCCATGTGGGATATCCGAAAATTGTACCAATCCACAACAAGAGGAATACCGAACATCGTTTTGGAGTTACGAAAATGTGCTGAGGTCGTGTGCAATCCTGCAACCGCCTAGGGTGACACTACCTACTACATATGCGTACTGGTCACTATGTGTAGCTGTGGCTGCACCAAACCAGTAGGCCAAGTACGGCTGGATTTGGTGGACGTTCAGGTACGGCAGCAGGTTGTGTGATGTGGAGGGGATGCTGGGTAGTCCATTATGCATCCAGGTGTGTTGCATTTCTTATGGCCAGTTTCATCCAGGTGTGTTGCATTTGTTATGGCCAGTTCCATCAGGACCAATCTGTGGGTATGTGCCGCACATTTCAATATTCATCTGTTTGTGGGATTGTGTTCTACAGTATGGCCTGTCTGCTTGTATTTCGGCTGTTTATACATGTGTTTGTGTTTCTTTCAGCTTCACCCGCTGCTCCCTCATACACCTCCAGTTCACCTAGTCTGCATACGACACAGTATCGCCTTGGAGGATTGTACCATTACCCATCCACCCCACACACACAGATTCCTCACACCCCATACATCACTGCTTTGGTTGTTGGCCCATGACACGGCCAGAGTAACACATTGAATACCCTACATGTGTCTGGTACCTGTATGGTTGTGTGGACTACCCTGCCATGTTTGCTTTCCACATGCTAAACCTCATGCACATAGGTACACGCCCGTACTTCACTTTCATTACATGTTTGGTATACCCGGGTACTACCCATTCGACTGTGACACATCTGGACAAGTTCAGCTTGTACCGCTGACTTCTGGATTTTGGCGGCCTGTTGTACTCATTGGTAGGATGCCACCTTTTCCTATGTCCAGGATGGGATATATTCCGTACACATATCCGACTGTAGTGGACAATGCCTCCCCACAGTCGATGGTAGGGTTGCCACCTTTTCAATTGGCCAAAGTGGGACATTTTTGGTACACACATCACATTTTACAGTTCGACACATACCCATGGTCAGTACACAGGATAGAACTTAGAATTCTTGCCTATATAAAAGCTTATTCTTGTAGCAGTTCATTTGCTTATTCTGTTTCTTATAACATTTATGTAATTTAGATACAGAAAACCTGTTAAATGCAACTATTACATAACGTATAGGGAATAATTTTGTCCTATCATCTCAGGACATTTGCCATTGTTACAGGTTTTTGTCAGGACACAACTGCCCAAAGAGGGACTGTCGCTCACAAAGTGGGACAGGTGGTAATCCTAGTCGACGGTACGGATAATACTGTTCCTTTCAGCCTACATGTGTCCTTATTGTTGTGGCTGTTTGTATGCTCCTTCTGTTTCATTTACATGCTTATTTTATTTCCTATCACATTTGGTATGTGAAATACGGACATACCTTTTGTATGTGACTATTACATGCCTTGTGGGATATAATTTGGACATATGGTCGCTAGATATCTACATTTCTCGTGTATTTTGTTATGGACACATCTGCCCAGCTGTGTACCCTCCCTCACATTATGGGTCAGCTGGTGACCCTCACCATTGGGCTGGACGTACCTACTGGTGGATCACTAACATATGATGCGTTTCATTTCCACTTGGCATGGCTATCTACACTGCGTTGAACTACGGCCAGACGGTCTTCCATGTCATTTGTTCGCGGGATAGGGACCTGTTATTCCCTACCGTGCATTTGTGTTTGCTTCGTCACTTTGTGTTCGCAGGTACTTTCTTGCATGCTTTGCATACGTTTCAGTATCCAGGGACACTGACGTGGTTACTATCTTGCAACTTGTTATATGCAAGCATTTTAGGTTGCACATCGACAGCTTCCATTTCCACGCCTCCGTGCGGCACTTCGACACACCCTATGCACTCGCGCTCCTTTCCTGTGCATGTGGCTGTGTCAGCAGCGCGCCTTCATTACTATGGGTTTGGTGCTACTGCGCCATCTTCACGCCGCACGGTCGGCACAAGCCTAACGCCGGCCTTGCGCCGAGCTTCATGAATCCCAGGGTCAGTATACAGACAAGGCCTGGAATTAAACTTAGACTGAGACCTTGCAGAGTACCACAGTCACAAAAACAGTATGAGAAAAAGTTCAAAAAAGTCTTAAACTAGGTTTGGTAGAGGAGCCACAGAGTGACTTGGACAGCCCAGCAGTGCTAATCCAAAACCTGAAGGAAATGTTAGAAATTGTAATGTCTTTAGGAAACCAAAGATCATTTGAATGTTTGAGAGAGAATCCATGACCACAATTTATGAGTTGCTTGAGAAGCCAGTAAAGGCCAAATATTTGATGAAACTGGACTTGACAAAGGGAGACTGGCAAATACCACTCACCCCCACAAAAAAAAAAACAAAAAAAAAACAGCTTTTTGTCCCCTGATGGTTGCTTACAGTTTACTGTGTTGCCAATTAGCCTATGTGAAGCCCCAGCCAGCTTTCAGAAGATGATGGATAAAGTACTGAAGCCTCAGTTCTGATATGCTGTGGCGTACCTGTATGCCATGGTCATTTATCCAAAGGTCTGGGCATTCACTGACCTAAAGTGCAGGGTCTGTTAAAGACCACAAGACACTGCAAGTGCTAAGAAAAGTAAACTTGTCTGGCTGCAAGACACAAAGGAATCATACCTCTAAACCTTTTTGCACAAGAAATATGGACAAAGCCAAAAATAACGGGGGGATGAGGGCCCAAAAATAGGGACAAATGTTAACTATTGCTTTTTTAAACTTAAAAAGTTGCCAGTTTAAAAGGGTTTGTGTTATTATGCATTGTCTGTAGGATATGAAATCTGAAACTCAAATGTCTATAATTTAGTAAATTCAGTGTTCACTGATTTGTCAGAAAACCACAAATTTTATGAGGAACAAATCAAAAATATGGGGGAAAAATCTGGACAGTTGAGCGGTATGAAGGAATGGAACCATTACTGTGACCCAGACAACTGGAATTTGATTACTGGCTCTGGTGCTGGAGGAGCTAGGCAGGGCAGGGAAGGAACAGGTTCATAGGTAAGTAGTAGGCTAGCTGCCCTTATGGGCCACTTTAAACTTAGCCAGTTTCCCTTTTGGTGCTTGAATTAACTTATCACATTTTTTGTTAGATTGGCCTTACCTTTCCGTCACTGATAATTATATATTACCCCATACTTTAAATAACTGGGATCATACAATAGATAATTTGAGGTGACCCATGCATAGGACAAAGCTGCCTCTGTCCATTAGTAGTATGGGGGCAGTCCTGGGGTACATTTTCTAATACCTATCCATAGATCCAAGTTATGCTTGAATATAGTCAGGGATGAGAATTCTTTTATGTGGATGTGGAGTGTGTTCCAGGGCAGTGGTATTCTCTGCGAGATAAGTCTGTCCCTCCAAACGGTTCTGTTGATGTTTCAGAAGAGGTTTAGATCCCTAGACTGACTACTTTTGATGCCATTTGACCTGCTGATGTGCAGTAGGTCCATCGGTATTGGATCAGAGGATACCTTGTATGTCTGACATGTCATTTCTTAGAAGCCTGTAGGATACTGAGTATAATGACAGGGCTTTAAGGTGGTCCACTTGGAACATATTGCTTAAGTCTTGTATCCTTTTAGTAAGGATTCTCTCTGGATGTTCCAGTTGTTGCTTGTGTCTGGACAGATACATACCAAAGGAGATATTATACTCAATGACTGGCATAATGAGGGTTGAGTGAAGGGAGACATTGACATCTCTAGAGCTAGACAATCTATTTGTTTAGAAACTATTCAATATAGCATGGCTTTCTTACCACAGTGAGCACATGTTGGTTGAAAGTTAGGTCACTGTCTACATTAGTTCCCAAATTCCTAACAAATGGGTTCAACTCTTAAAGATGTACTGTCAGAGTGATAGTCCCCCAGGTTACATAGCTTCCCAAAAGATATAATAATACATTTTTTGGTATTCAATTTCAGTTCAGGATTTTGGCACCAGTTATTTGTTTCAGACAAACCATCATACATGATGGCCAAGTCATTTGGGGATTCAGTGACTGTTCCTAACTTGCAGTCATCTGCAAACTTAGTCAGCCAGAGCCCTTTGGTATTGGCTTTTACTTCAGAGAAGTAGATGCCAAACAGGGGAGGTCCCAGCTCAGAACCCTGGAAGACTCTACTTGTGACTGGTCTCCTTGTGGAGGTAGTTTCTCCTATTTTGATCTCCTGTATCCTATCTGTGAGCCAGATGGTAATCCAGCAGGTGACAGAGGGGGTTTATTCTCAGTTTATTTAGGTTTTCTACTATGCTTGAGTGGGGGATTGTGTCAAATGCTTTGGCCAGTTCAGGGTATGTGGTGTGTACCATTTTACCTTCATTCGGTGCTTTGGTAATCTTTTTCCAAAAAGACCATGCGATTGAGTGAGCTTGACTTGAACTTGCTGAATACAAACTGAGACTGGTGCAGGTTTGGAGGTTCCCCATGTCCTTACTGGTTAGTTCATTGATACGTTTTTTCATGGTTTTGCATATGAGGCCGGTCAGACTTATGGGTCTGTAATTGGGTCTGTGGATGGTCCTCCCTTATGTTGGGAAATGACTGTAGCTGTTCTTAACTAGCTTGGTACAAAACTTGAATGTAGGTTGAGGCTGAACAATGTTGTTGGGGGGGGGGATATTGCTTTTAGGACTTGGTCTTGTGTGATAGCTGGAGGCGAGCCTGTTTCAAGTATATCTTGTAGGACAGATGGCGGGGAGAGAGATGGATTTATCAGATGGTGTGGGTTGCTATATTTTCAGCATCTGTGCAGGTAACATTGTTCACAATCAGCTCAGCACATTGCTGTGTTGTGCTTCTGAGATTACAAACATAACTAATAAAGGCCTTGCAATTGTTTTTGGCTTAAGTAGCTATTTTGGCCTCAAACTTGGCTTTGGTGGATTTTATTAAGCTACTGAGTTGTTTGTTTACTTCAGTGATGCAAGTTCTATCATTCTGGCAATTACTATTCTTGCTTTTCATCAAAATTATCTTCATTTTATTGTAAAGATTGTTGATTTTATGGTTCCACCATGGGGGGATTATCTAATTACTTTGAGAATGCAAATTTTCACGAATGAAGGAGATGGCCCACTCACCTCTCCTAGGGGATTACATGCACTTGAAGATAAATTAGGCAGTACAGTCTTCTTAGTAAACACTGTAGACCACCACTAGTGCTCAAAGTGAACAGAAAGGGCTGTTTGGAAGGAATGCCTCTTGCAGAAGTGATAGGATGTCCTCTGGAGATAGGCACTGCACTCCTCTCTCCTCCCCTTTGTCTAGTGAAGTGTGCATATTTAAGGCTGAGAAGAAAATAAGAAAAATGAAAACCACCCTAATGACTGTCTAAATGACAGCTCCTCATCTCGCTGAATAGGAATGAACAGGTCAGACCATGAGGGTTAGAAAGCTGTGTGTAGTGGAATACAAGTACTTATAGTACTTCATAGAAAGAACAGTGGTAAAACCACAACTAGAAAAATAGAGGCCATACAATCTGGCCTGTATCCTCTACTAAGAGACAGGTGAAGGCTTTCCTCAGACTAGCTGGAAACCGCAGAAAGGTTATGGTTAATTTTGTGACTACTGCTAGCTGTTTGACTGAGCTCACAAGGGGAAAAATGCTTGTCAGGTTGCAAGTCTCTTCAGGATGATAATAATAGAATTTAATGAACTAAAAATGATCCTTTCTTCTGAATCTGTCTAATTAACTTCTGATTTTATTAAAGAATTTATTTAATAATGCATGATAGATAGGTTTGGGGACATTGCCATCCCCCCACATACTTGATGAGGAGCACCCTGTGTGCTACATCAACGGGAAGCTCAGCAATGCAGAACGGGGATAGTCTGCTACTGAAAGAAAGTTCTAACAACAATGTGGAATTTCTATGCTTTGAAATAATATTTAAGTAGGCACTTTAGTTTGATAACAGAACCTGTCCTTTTGCCGTACAAAACAGCTTATATCTTGGAAGGGCTATGTGTCCAAACACTGTTTTGAGAAACTGACTGAGGCACTGTTTGCTTTCTTTTGCAACTGCAAAGTCAAGTGGGGTAACATTTCGGTTTGTGGGTTACTGAACAAAGCTGGATTTTTACATTTGCCTTGCCTCCAGGGTCTTTTTGGACTTCCACTGGTGGTGTGAGTGCATAGGCAGTTTGCCCAAGACTTGCCAACACTTCCCCTCAGTGTCTCTGCCACCATCTACAAACCATATTTTATTTGCAATTTCCCTATCGTCATGATTAACAGCTGCCTGCATCCATGGAGCAATTACTGTTGAAAGTCATGGAGTTGCAAATGCAAAATGACCAGGGGCTGGAGAAGCTGCATAAACAGGTGATTTTGCTGGGCAACATGACTGCCTACCCCAAAAATGTGCAACATCAGAATAAACTAATTAGGGGTGATGACTTTGAGTCTTATAGAGTGATATTTGAGTGTTGTACACCACAGCAAACTGAAGCCCGGCAGACTGGGCAAAAATCTTGTCATCTCAGCTGACAGTAGGGGTACTTGAAGCATACATGGATAAGACTGATTGTTTGAGCTATGATAGACTTAAGAAGGGATTGTTAGTCAGGGATGATACTATCCCTGAGGTACATGCAATAAAGTTTGCTAACTAGACATTTAATATAGATAAACCAGTATATGAGCAGATGTATGTCTTAAAGCTTATTTCAAAGCTTTGTCCTGAACCTGATAGTAATAGCAAAGCAAAAAAATGTTACACAATTTAGCAATACACAGATTTAAAATATCTCTGCTCAGTAATACAACAAAATACTGCAAAGTGATCCAGACAGATCTGGCAGCTGGTGCAGGGGGTTAAGGCTATGAGGTACTTCCTGTGTTATAGAGTTGAATCTTTCAGCCTTTATTTGCTTGCTGTGTGGCCTTGAGCAAGTCACTTAACCAGACAGTTATTTAGGGCAATTTGGAATTTGGGCTTGGCTCATCTCCTGAATGGCAAGCCTATAAACTACCTATGACCTATGACCCTATGATAATCTAGTAACTTTGGTAGAATATTAGTCAGTGACGCGATGGTTAAAAATTAATTCTCTGTTACCAGTACCAAAAATGCAGTACTAAATGTAGCTTCTTCTGAAAAACAAAACACAGCAAATAATACGTTAATTTGTTACAAATGTATGGGATGGATCACATTGCTACATCATGTCCTACTAAAGAAAATGTACAGTGAAAAATTAAATACATGATTTAAATAAGGTTGCCCCAAAATCTTTCTACGATAATTAAATCACATCTGTGTCACTGTGATATTACAACCATGCCAGTAGAAAATGTGCTGTATTTTTAGAGGACATGATACTCATGCACTGCCATACTCTGGAAGCATAATCTCCTTGTCAAGCTTTCCCCTAGTATGTAAGCATATGCATAAATGGTGACAGAATAGTGCATCTCCCTACACATGCAAATTTAGACTGTTCTGAGAAAACTGTTGCATCTTGTGGCTGTAACTCCCAATTTAACCCATGAACTAATATTAGGAAAATACTTTCCTCATTTTAAAAACACTACTGAAATTATGGGAGAATGAAGAATCTGTATAGACAGTATGGCAAGGTGATACACCCATTCAGCATATAATTTGAGTGCAGCAGCAAGGCAGTGACACACACTCAGAGATTCGGAATCAAAACCATGAGAAGGGAGTTGGCATACAAACTACAAAAGGAGTTAGAATTTAAATGTAGCATGATAGTAAAATGATTGTGTCAGTTATCAGAAGAATATAACAATGACTACAAAACAGAAACTTAAAACTGTAAGAGATGTCAGTATAGCCAACTGCAGATAAAATCATAGGAAATTATGAATTAAAATTCAATTTAAGAAAGAAGTCAGCAGAGAGACGAAATAGTTTGCACATAAACTGAGCCATGCATAGATGAAGAAAGGCACAATCTTTATGCCATGGGTAATGCACCAGTTATGTCAGAGCTTTAATGTTAAACAGTGACAGACGTAAATCTACTAACCACAGACAGACAGACAGACGGATTAGTAGAAATGCTTAATAAAATATTGAAATCCATGCTGAGGAAAGTTGCAGATGTACATGTCAAAAATGAATTGGTTATTACCCTACTTATTGTTTGTAATCAGAGAAGTGTTACAATCATCAGCTGTAATTACCCCATTTGAACTCCTGTTTGACACAGATCTAAGGGGGTTGCTTGACATTTAAATGTGTGATAAACCTTATGTTACTTTTCAAAACTGATTAAAATTGGTTATGCTCACAGTAAGTCATCATAAACACAAAGCTCAGGAAATTAAATGAGTTTATAATATGAATGCCTAATTTACAGAAATTACTCTGGGAGATCAGGTACCAGTAGAAGTGTTCTCCATAGAAAAAAGCTTCTGTCCAAATGATAAGGTTTATCTGAGGTGAGGTTAAAATAAATGCAGTTAACTATAAGGTTAGACATCCATTAAAGAGAAATACAGAGCAAACTGATAACACTGATGTGTTCTCTCTGGTAAGGTCAGAGCAAAAAGCTGTCTCCTTCATAATAAAAATCAGTTCTGTGACCCCAACTAACCCAGTAACTTTTAGGAACTATTCTAAGGTAAACTTACTACTACTGATAAGCTGTTAAAATTTCAAACCGCCATGTCTATGTGGAATTGTTGCTTGAAAACCTGAACAATTGTGTCAATAAATGCATAGAGACAGTTGTGCTACTCAGAAATAAGCCCATCAGTTTACCTACAAAACAATCCACCCAGGTGGAATGCAAACATGAACAAGTTGTACAACAAAAGGAAAAAAAATCATAGCCAAGACTGGGAAGTGCTATACCCACCATGATTAAAACACTCTCATCAATCTAACTTCCAAGATGGCTGCACATTGAGTAACAGCTTAATTCTAGCTTACACAGTGTGAAAACAGAAACTTAGCTGAGAAAGACAGTGGACCTAAATCTAAATTTCTGGGTAATTTTCAGTAACTGGCTAATAAGTCCACTGCCTGGATACCAGGAAAAAAGAAATACAGAAGACCTGAAGGAAAATTAGCAAAAAAAAGGTGATGAAAACATGCTGACTGGGAAAAGTACTGCAGCTGTTCAGCAAAAAGCAGTGCAAGCTCCAGACATGACTTCTAGTAACCTAGAGGAAAGTATAAAGTAACTACACACAGACCTGATTAAAATAAATTAAACACTGATGGAGTATATCGACTTAAACAATAAAAGGCTGGAAAAGAGGAAGAAGCTTTAAACAGATATTCAGATAAGGTGATAAAACTGCAAAACTCAGAGGATGAAATGAAAAAAAAGGCTGGCTGAATATGAGACTGCACCAAAAAGAAGTTATGTCTTACCATAATGTTCCATCTGTGTTGTTCATCTTCACCAATCATTGACAGTAGGTTCGGTTCCAAATCCTCGGAACCGACTCGGATGTTATTTTCCAGCTCGTGCTCTCCAAACTCTTGAGCCTGGGGCTATCCGTAATGCTGCTTACAGAGATTACCTCAGATCGACTTTGCCAGGTGGCAGAAAACAACCAAAATTTTAGAGTATGAGAAATATATACATATATATATATATATATATATATATATATATATATATATATATACATACATAGAGATACATACAAAGAAGATGAGGCCATCTATAGATTCCTTATGAGAAAAAACTGAGACTCTCCTTGCGGAGGTGATGGCTACTAGAAAAAGAGTCTTCCAAGACAAAAATTTTAATTGACAAGACTTAGCTGGTTCAAAGGGGCTTTGAATTAAAGCTTGTAGAACTGTAGTCAAATCCCATGGAGGAACCGGATCTTTAAAAGGGGGTCTTAGTAAAGACAATCCTTTCAGGAAGGCTTTGGAAGGCTTATGGGACATTATTGAAGCATTATTATGACCAGTATGAAAATTAGAGATTGCAGCCAACTGAACTTTTATAGTGGAAGCAGAGGAACCAGACTTAAAGAGAGTATTCAAGAAGTCTAATATGGACTCAATAAGGGCACTGAAGGGAAGGGAAGTCTCTTATTTAAAGCCCATATGGTACATTTTTTCCATTTGCTCAAGTAAAGTTTTCTAGTTGTAGGTTTGTGTTGTGCAATAGCAATACGTTGGACGGGTGAGGACAGAGGAGCTTGCCTGGCAATCATGGGAATTGGAGAAACAACACCGTCAGTTTGAGGTGCTGCAAGTTTGGGTGAACCATGCTTTCTGGGTGAGTTATCAGATCTGGAGTCGGATTCAGAGTCCATGGTTTCTGTAGCAGACGAGGCCTAAAGAAGGGGAACCAGACTTGTCGAGGCCAGAATGGGGCAATGAGAATTATGGTATTCTTTATCATAGATTCATAGGTTGGTACTAGGCTATCGGCCCTAGGGCCTATAGAAGCCTAGCCATAACAATTCCCAGGCTATTTCTTCCCACACTATTTACTTCCCTAAACCCCTGTCTAGTAGGGTGACTGACAAGATCCCTGGGGTGAATTTCCTTTCTCCCATCCAATCATCAAGGTTCCTTTTGAAGAGGGACAAAGAGGCACTCTGCTTGACGTGTATGGGAAGTCTATTCCAGAGTCTGGGGAGTCTCTGGGTCAGGAACCTATCCTTCCAGCATGTTTTGTTTATTGTGATGACAAGATTTAGATCCCTGGAGTGTGTGGGATTTCTTTAAGTGTAGCATGTCCACAAGCTCTGGGTTTGACATGGCCTTGTATGTTAAGCATAGATCGCCTCGGAGTAGACGATATGCGACAGAGTATAGCTGGAGTTTTTTAAGGCGGTTAGCATAGGGCATCTGCTTTAGGCCTGTGATTCTTTTAGTGAGGTATTTCTGCAGCCTTTCCACTTGTTGCAGATGTCTTGAGAGGTACATACCAAATGGGGCATTGTATTCTATAATGGGTCTAATGAGGGATGAGTACAGTGGGACAATGACCTCCTTTTTTCTGGATGAAAAGCCCTTAGTAATGAGGTGTGCCACATAGAAGGATTTCCTGACTGTTGTGGCAATGTGGTTACTGAAGGTGAGACCTCTGTCCACCTGTGTCCCTACGTCTCTTATCACACTTTCAGTGTTTAGTGTACTGCCACCTATGTGATAATTCACAGGTAAATGTTTTTTCCCAAAGGGGATAACTATACATTTCTTGGCATTGAGCTTGTGCCCATGGCTCTGGCACCAAGCATCTGTTTCTGTAAGGCCCTTTTGTAGAGTATCCACATCATTTGGGGATTCAATAATGGCTACCAGTTTGCAGTCATCTGTGAACTTTGTTAGCCAGAGTCCCATAGTGTTGGCCTGTACTTCAGAGAAGTAGATGCCAAACAAGAGAGGTCCCAGGACTGAACCCTGAGGTACTCCACTTATCACTTGTCTGGAGCTGGATTTGGAGTCAGCTACTTTTACAGTGTGGGTTCTGTCAGTAAGCCAGTTGGCAACCCATCGAGTGATGTAGGGATTAATGCCCAGCTTAGTAAGTTTATCTATGATTCCAGAGTGGGGGATGGTGTCAAAGGCCTTGGCAAGGTCCAGATAGGCTGTGTGGACTGCCTTACCCTCGTCCATGGCTCTGGAGACTGATTCGAAGAAGTCAATAAGGTTCAAGAGACAAGATCGGCCCTTCACAAACCCAAACTGGGTGGAGTTCAGTGTTTGAAGGTTGTCAATGTCTCTGTTTATAAGTTACATGATAATACGTTCCATGGCCTTGCAGATCAGGCTCATCAGACTGATGGGGAGGTGGATCCCCCCTTGTGTAGTGGGATAACTGCAGCTGTGCGCCACTCAGTGGGCACGAAGCCTAAGGTGAGGGTATGATTAAACATGACACTTATGTGAGGTGCCAGTTCATTTTGTAGTTCATGTAGTACACAGCCCGGGATGTCATCTGGTCCCATGGATGCTGTATTCTTAGCTTTGGAGACTGTGTTCTTTACCTGTGTGGCCATTATTACTGGAATTTGGCAAACTTCCAGTACTGAGATGGGCCATTTAGGGGGTGAGAGGGGGTGAAGTTGGCACTGAATCGATCTGCCAGGATATTGGCAATATCCTTGGGATCAGTATATTTAATGCCATTCTGTTGTAGCTCAGAGCAGATCTGAGCATTGCCAATTAGATTCTTGACATAGTTATACAATGCCTTGTGGTTGTCTTTGGAATCTTTGGCAATTTTATTGTTGTAACTAGCTTTGGAGGATTTTATGAGGGATCTCAGCTTCTTACTGAGGCTGGTAAGGGAGTTTTTTGCATCCTGGGATTTTCCTCTTTTCTGCAACAGTTTTTTCCTTTTGTTGTAAAGTTTGTTTATGGCAGGGGACCACCATATTGGCTTCCTTTTTTTGGAGGAGAGCATCTTGGTTCTATTTGGGATGGCATGATTCATGCATGAGTGGATGTGCTCGTACAGTGCCTTAGTGAAGGACTCAGCAGTCGAGCTTTCAGTTCCCGTCTGCATGGGTGTCATGAAGTTTGTAACTTCTGACTTGAGTAGCATGAAGTTAACCTTGGAGAAGTTTTTTATGGAGGTTTCCTTACTGGGGGGTGGGGATGGGATGTGGATGTTAAGGGTGATTAGCTTATGGTCTGACCTGACCAACGAGGGGATGACCATAGGTGTGGAGCATCGATTTCCCATGTTGGTAATGACCAGGTCTAGGATATTGGAGCCCCTGGTGGGACTATGGATTAGTTGATCCAGGGCATTGGAATTTATGAATTTCAAGAACCATTGGGCAAAGGTGTTGGTGCATGAGTAGTTTTCCCAATTAATGGCAGGGTAGTTGAAATCACCCAGTATTAGGGTGTTTGGTTGTATATTAATATTTTCTAGTATGTTTAGAAAGGTGTAGTGATAATCTTGAGGCATGGTGGGGGATCTGTAGCAAGCTACAATTTGGATTGCAGTCTTACCTAGTGTTAGTTGCACCTGGAGAATTTCAGACGCATTATGTTGGGCAACTAACCTGGTGGTGTGAATATCCTTGGTGAATATGGACTCTCCTCCACCTTTAATGTTTCGATCCAGGTTTGGTGGCCAAAATGTGTGGTAAGAGTTGTAGCCTGGTATTGCAGGGGTGCTCTCTGGAGCCTTGAACCAGGTCTCAGTTACTGCACAGATATCGATGTTCTCCATTTTTAGGAGTGCCTTGAGAGAGTACATTTTGAGGTTTAGACTTATTTTCGCTTTCTTCAGAAACTGAGAGATTAACGAAATCGTTGCAAAGGTATATAATAGACCGGGAGGCCAACTGTGTAGAACAGCGTCCCTGGGTGACTCCCTCGGTGGAGGGATTAGGGCAAAGTAACTTCTGCATTTGTTGTTTAGATGAGAAGCAAAAAGGTGGCAGCAAGGTTGGCCCAACTGATGGAAAATCTTGTCCGCCACTACTGGGTTCAGGGACCACTAGCGAGGCATGAGAATAGTCCTGCTCAATTTGTCTGCTATCACATTTGAACTTCCCAGAATGTGCGTTGGTATGAGAAAGCAGTTGGAAGAAATCACCCATTTCCACACTCTGAGTGCCTCTTGATATAGTGGATATGACTTGATTCCCCCTTGTTGGTTGATGTAACAGACCACTGCCACGTTGTCGGTTTGAATAGCCACTGTTCCTAGAGGAAGGGAATCCTGGAATGCTTGCAGTACTAATAGCACTGCCCTCATCTCTAAAACACTGATGTGCAGGTTGGCCTCCAGTTGGGACCATGTGCCTTGAACTGTCTTCCCCAGATAATGCCCCCCCACCCTATCTGGGAAGCATCCGTAGTCACTATGGCTTAGGGCTGAGGTAGAGTAAAGGGCCAGCCCAGGAGAATCAGATCTGAATGAAACCACCATTTGAGGTCCTGTTTTCAGATACTGGTTACAAGAATTTCGTATGACATTGGTTGATGAGCTGGAGACCACTGGATTGCTAGTAACCATTGTAGTATTCACAAGTGAAATCTCGCAAGGGGAACCAAATTGATTGTGGCAGCCATTGAACACAAGGTCTGAAGAATTAATCTTGCTGGGACTCTGTCATTTTGTATAATTGGTATCACCAGAGCCCTGAGGCTTAGAAGTCTTTCCAGAGGAAGAGAAACTATTCCTGATACAGAGTTCAGTTGTGCCACTATGAAATCCAGAAGTCGTGTGGATTGCAGCTGGGAATTCCTGAGATTTATTGAAATACCTACAGAAGTGCAAACAGACAGGGTATAGTCTCTTGCTCTTTCCAAGTGATGCTTGGTAGTAGCAGTGAGGAGCCAGTCGTCGAGACATTAGAATACTCGAAAACCTTGCAGTCTAAGATGATCTGCAACTACTGCCATGCATTTGGTAAACACCCTGGGGGCTGTGGTGAGTCCAAAGGGCAGTGCTCTGAATTGGAAATGACTGGCCCCTAACTGGAAGCAAAGAAACCTCCTGGAACTTTTCTCCATCTTTATGTATTAATAAGCATCCTTGAGGTCTACTGAGCACATCCAGTCGCCTTTTTCCAAGAAAGGAAGTATGATTTGTATTGAGACCATCCGTAATTTGGTTTGGTGGACTGATTTGTTGAATTGGCTCAGATCCAAAATCGGTCTCCAGTCCCATTTTTCTGGACACTAAAAAGAATCTTGAGTAAACCCTGGATCCTATCTGGTCTGGTGGGACTTTTTGGATGACTCTTTTGTCTAGCAGCTTTTGGATTTCTAAAGCTGCTGCTTCCCTTTGATTGGGTGGAACATCTGGGAGTTTTTTCTGAGGTTTGGGGTTCACAAACAAGGGGATTTGGTAGCCTCAGGATATAATTCCAAGCACCCATTTGTCCAAGGTTATTAACTGCCAGGCAGGTAGGTGCATGAATATCGCCCCCGACTGCCTCCAGAGGAAGACAATCAGGCCCTTCAGTGATG
This sequence comes from Protopterus annectens, assembly GCF_019279795.1. Lineage (NCBI taxonomy): Eukaryota > Metazoa > Chordata > Ceratodontiformes > Protopteridae > Protopterus > Protopterus annectens. The sequence goes on along the minus strand of NC_056727.1, from coordinate 1,084,553,276 downwards.
CTGATAGGGAGTACCAGAGAAAGATTCCCTGGACCCCTGATTTTGCGGTCCATTCCGGCCTCTAGTGCAGTGTCTTTCATTGTTTCTCCCTCTGCCCTGGGGAAAATCTTTACCACGTGAGTCACAGAAAGGCCCTTTGGATTTCTTGAACCATAGTCTCCCACTCCTCTGATTCCTTGAGTAGGGTCGCTGAGGAGTAAAGAAATGTATGCCCATGGCAGATAGGGTCTTGTCATCTTACTCACTTCTGGTCAGAGTTTCTTTAACTTTTGGGCCAAAAAGAGTAGATCCGTCAAAAAGTGCATTGATGAATGATGCTCTGAATGGTTCTGCGAAGTCACATAACCAAATCCAGGAATGCCGTCTGATGGCTATGCCCGAACCTGCTGCTCTGGATGTCCCTTCGGCTGCATGTGCTATGAGCCTCATGGACAAATTGGGAATGGATTCAAGAGTTGCAAGCTGGGAGGAGACTTTATCCTGAACCTCTACAGCAACTGCTCCTGCCAGAGTGTTAGAAAGTTCCTTAATCAAGTCTCTTTATAACCTGGTAAAATGTGCCATGTAGTTCAAAGGTCAGTGAAGCATAAACAGGTTTCCCGAATCTAGCCAAGGTCCTAGACTCCTTGTTAGGAGGATGGATAGTTTGACTCTCTTCTGCGAGTTCCTTTTTGGTGGCTGCTGCTACCACCATGGCTTTTACAGGGATTCCTTTGGACCAATGTGGTTCTTCCTTTGATGCAGACAAAATACGGTCAGGCCTTTTGGGAATAGGCTCTATGGCATTGGGTATCTTCCAAGCCTGCTGAGCCATCAATTTAACAAGTTCATCAGCAGGGGGAGAAATCCAAAAAGTGGAGGTTTGGGCGCAAAAAGGCTCCAGGCATGCTGACTCTTCTGTTGAAAGTTGTGTGGACGACCAGTCACCCCACTGTTTCAGTATTTCAAGGATAAAACTGAAACATCTTCAGGGGGTGACTTTGGGGAACCTTCGCCTTCATCGAAGTCAGTATCCCCGGTGTATGACTCCTCTGGGGAGTCGAGGTGTTTCCTCTTGCACTTCCGCTTCACAGGGACTTTTTCGGGGAGAAATTCTGGAGAAGTATCCGAAGAGGTAACCACCAGGGTGGCAGTTACCTGTGGCTTTTGCACCCTCTGTCAGGGGGATGAGGTCAGTGGCAGCTCCGGCGTAGAGGAAGGGGAAGATATTTGCCCCGACAGGGAAGGCAATGACTGAGAATCCCCAAGGGATAGTGCCTTCTCCATGATACAGAAGGCAGGCCCCCCCAAAGAGGGATGGGAGCCTGGAACCGAAATGGACTGCTTCAGAACTGGGGTCACACTCCGCACCGAGAAGACCACCTCCACACCTGGAGCCTGAGTCCAAACTACAAGGGTCAATGCTCTGAGAGGCATGGAAGGCTCAGATGGAGCCGAAAAGGTACCATGTATCCCAGAACCGACTGCGGGAGTCCCCCTGGTGCAGAAGATCCAGAAAAACTCAAGGCTGTTGTCAGAACTGAAGATTGGAAAGCTGTTGGAACCAACTCAGTCGGAGCCGGGGCTGTCAGAACAGAGGACTCCAAGGGCTCAGGAAGAGTTGGAGGAGGAGTGTAAGTAGGGGTGGAATGAGCAGTTTCGATGCCGGCTTGGCTCTGAACCAAAGTTAATCCTCTTGTCACTAGGAGCTGGTCCACTAACCTTATAATGTCCTGTTCCGATAAACATTTAGTAGACCTCACTAAAACTGTGGAAGGAGATCTGGACCATCTGAATTCCATGAAAGGGGTGTCCCTAAAAGGGTCCAAAGAAGGATAATACTCAGTTATCGGTGCACTAGGTAATTCTGAAGTCCTAGGTACCAACAGCTCAGATGGAGCTGAGACCGAAGCATCAGAATGTTGCAAAAGTGTCTTGCTAGGCACCAACAATTCTCCTGGTGCCAAAGAAGTTTTCGGAGCCTAGGCAGTTCTAGAAATTTTTCTCATTGGTTCCGAGGAGCTCGGAACCGAAGAAGGCCTCTTTTTTGAACTGTGGGAAGAAGTTCCCACTTCCACAGTTTTCTCTTTTAATCCAGAAACGGCCTTATCGTAAGGAGATTTTAATAAGCCTTTCAACAAAAGCTTATTTTTCCTTTCCATTAAGGTATGGGAGGAAAAACCATGACAAACAGCGCGATTCTCTTGTAAATGAATTACACCCAAGCAATGCACACACAAGGTATGGCCATCTGAATTAGGCATTTTTCCTTCATACTTGTTACATCTTTTTAAACTTGAAGAGCCCTTAGGTTTCATGGGTGATGATTTTTTTTTAAAGAAAAGGTAAAAGTGATACCCAAAGGGTAAAGAGAAAAAGCTATCAACAATGGTAAACAGAAGAAAATGCCACAAGGTAAGAAAAGAAAACAGTAACAGGAGCGGATAGCTTAGAGAAGTAGATAAAATTAACTACTAAAAAGATATATAAGAAAAAAGTTTTATAAAATAGTTTTATAACTTACAAAATTCACCAAGGTTCGAGAGATAATGCGACAAATGGGATCTGAGGTAATCTCTGTAAGGAGCATTATGGGTAGTCCCAGGCTTGAGAGTTTGTAGAGTATGAGGATGAAAATAACGGCCGAGTTGGTTCCGAGGATTCGGAACCGAACCCACCGTCAAGGATTTCATGAAGATTAACAACATCAGATCAGATGTTTCAAAGAATAGTAGAATTAGAGGACAGAGCACATAGGGAACACCTGATATTTTCTGCTGTACCAGAGAAGCTGGAAGGAACAGACTGTATTAATTTTATGAAAGCACAAATAAGTAACTGGACTGGTATTCCACAACATAAATTGTTAATTGAAAGGGCACATTATGTGTATGCTCAAAACCAGGCTATGAAAAAGCAACCCAGACCTTTAATACTAAAGATGCAATCTTACCATCAGAAGGAGTTGATTCTAATAAAACTGTGTCAAAAGGACAAAGTACTAAAAGTGGGAGACAGAAGAGTGCTTGTGGAGAATGACAGCTCATTGTACACCAGGCAGAAGAGGAGTAAATTTATTCCATTATTCAGGGAATGTTGAGAAGCATGTGTGAGATTCAAACTGCTGTACTCAGCTATCTTCAAAATATTTTTTCCCTGGAGGGAAAAAATAATTTTTCATGAAGTACATGCTAAGGAGGAAATACAAAAGCTTGTTCAACAAAAAGTAAGCTGTGAAACAGAAGTAGATTCTGCTTCTTGTTCTTCTTGTAATAAAGACCACAGAGAAGCTGTGTCAGTGAATCCTTTTCCAGGTTTCAATGGAAAATGCTTGAGAGGAGGAAATAAACAAAAGAGTCGACTAGAAGAATCATGAGTATGTTGTAAATGAAGCAGAGACAGGATTTGGGAGATGGAGGTGAACAGGAATAAAACCAGTAACTTGGAAATTGACAAATGTGGGATTACAAATCAATAATTCTATTTGTAAAACATGACAGAACAAGAAAATCTGGAAATATTGGACTTTATTGGATTTTGTTAAACTTGTAGGGGACTCTAAAGTATATACCCACCTCCATGTCATTAATGTTCGGAGAATAAAACCAGTAACTTGGAACTTCATAAATGTAGGATTACAGAGCAATAATTATATTTGTGAAACATGACAGAAAAAGAAAATCTGGAAATGGACATTTTTGGACTCTGTTAAACTTGTTCGGGACTCTAAAGCATGTACCCTATTTCATGTCATTAACATTTAGAAAAATACTCAGGACGGCAGAAGAGGAGGGAGAAAGTTAACTGTAAGTGAAGCAATTTTTTTTCTTAATTGCATTACTTTCTTTGCATGCTATAAAGTTACTAATGTAAATAGGTGCTCTTTTTTTTCTTTTTTCCCTCCCTTCTTCTCTTTTTTCCTTGTTCAGTTTTAAGAAGAATAGACACTGCAATCTAAAAGAAGAAAATGAAGAAGAAGAAGAAGAAGAAGAAAATCTGTTAAAATCTGTTAAAAGAGCATGACAAAACACCAGTGTGCTTTTTCTCACTCTTGCATCATAGGGGAATGACTGAGTTAATGCCCTTAGCTTAATCTAGTAACAAGTTCTAAAAACAAGCAAATAAATGAAAAAGCATATTATAAGGCTTTTTTTTCTAGTAAACAAATTTATGCTTGGCAGCTTTTACTCTGGTTCTCATGTCTCTTTGAGACAATCTGATAAAGAGAAATGGCTTGTAGAAACTGTTTTCTGAAAACATTCAAGTGTTTTCCCAGCTGAGAGAGCTATAAAGATAAGGCAAAGCAAGACATCACTTAGTAGAAACACAGGCTGCACCATTCATCTTAACATAGATAACCTTTCTTTTAGGTTATCTCATGAGTGTGGCTGCCAGTTTGGAACATCTATTCCTATTAGGAAGGCAAAACCTCAATGTTTGAAACTGTACATAGTTTTGTTTGCTATTATTAGGTTAACAGGTTTTTAGTATGGGTATTGGGGGTCTGTTTTTTTTTGAGGGCTTTCAATAAAACAAAACATTTTGCAAGATATGACATAGGCTGAAATGCTCCACAGGTCGCCAAATAAATCACATCTTTAGACATACAATTACCTTTAACATTGAAGGTATATGATTGTAAATTAGTAAGATGTATAAAAGTGGGATCACAGTCAATAAACTGACAGAAATTACAATGACCGCACCTACTGGTGCCAAAAGATGATGGTATTGCCTCTTTCATCACCACCTTTTTATCACAAAGGAGCCTCTTAAAATTCTTTTTATTTTTATACCTAAATCTAGGGGCAGTCCCTAATGCTTCTTTGACATCGGGATCTACAGATAAAATATCCCAATGTGTTCTAACATCTTTAATGTGACCGACATCCTTGGTATAAAATATGGAGAAGGCCACTTGGTCATACCTCATATCACTAGTGCCTTGTGCCTCATTACCAACAGTGCCATTGGCTGTATGACCTGAAAAATAAGGAGCCGCTGTTCCTAACCTCAAAAGATCTATCCCATCAATTCCCTTACCTACATCTCCAATCTTGTATCCACATGTTAGGAGTCTCTCACTTAAATCATACAAATCATTCTTAAACCCTGGTTCCATAGGGTTATACCGTGATATCCTCATTGCTTGCCCCTTGATGATATTGTTGTATACATAACCTGGATGCATACTATGGCGATGTAGTAATGTATTTTTATGACAGGATTTCCTATGAAGCCCTGTATTTATGGAACCATTGGCCAGCTTTTCAATATAGATATCCAAGAATGGTATCCTGGTGGTAGAGGCCTCATGACTGAATTGGAGATAACCAGTACACAAATTCATCTCATTAACAAAGGCATCCAGTTCATCTAATGAACCTCTCCACAACAGGAACAGGTCATCCACAAAGCGTCTATAGAATGACACTGACTTAACAAAGCTAGGAAATCAAAGTATATATCTATACTCCCATTCAGCCATAAAGAGGTTGGTGTAGCTATTGGCACAGGATGTGCCCGTAGCCACGACATCCTTCTGTAAATAACATTGTCCTTCAAAGCAAAACACATTGGATTCCAAGACTACCTCCAAAAATGTCAATAATAGGTCAATCTTGCCTTCATCAATTTCTGACTGTCTCTATTTTTATTTATAAGGGTTGAATAGAGTACTTTTTTATGAATATTCTGTCATGCTCATTGGACAATACAAGGGTGATTTTCCCGCCAATGTTTGTATATAAGCTGTTCAGCATTGAGGTTGTTTTAAAGGGTCTGATGAAGCCGAAAGGTGAAAGCGCTAACCCATGTTTGTATTTTTACTTCATTAAATAAGTTGTTCCAGAACTGAATGAGTCTGAGCTTTGCTGCTTTGAAGGATTAACGTTGTCGCTTGATAATTTGACCATTGTGACTTGAAAGAGTTGTTCACGTTTTATATTGTACTTCATTCGTTTGGACTCTTGATGCTCTGAGGACACCTTATGGACTTTTGGTATGTTTACCATGTGTCGCTCCTTCCATTTTTGACTGGGTTTCTATTTTTATTTTTGGCTATTTTGGTTGGAGTGTTTATTCTGCATAGGCTTTACTTTTTGAGTTATATTCGTTATTGCTGTGGTTGCCGAAGCAGAGACATGGTAGATGTTCATTCCATACAAGTTGAACTTCCGTACACTATCAGGGGAAGTGATAGTATTGGTGGAGCTACACGTCCTGTTGTGGATAGGTTCATGGAATACTTACGTGAACGCTCGAACCCATTGGCGCTCTATGAGGTTTGTGAAGGAGTTCCGGGTGAGCAAATAACTGAACATTTTGATCGAGAAGGATTACGGGTGGTGTTAGATGAAATGGAACAAGATTTTCATGAACTTAAAAGACTCCAAACACAGAGGTTACATTTTGATGTTTGCCTTCATCGACGTATCGTTCCAAGAGGGTTAAGAGTCCTGAAAATGCTGACTACAGGAACATCTTACCCGGAGCTGCTGTTTAAATGGCAGCAGCTTAATATCGAGGTAAGCCTCAATTATATGCGTCTTTTGAATGAGTTCTTCAATCCTATAGAGGAAGAATTAAGATGTAATATAAGCAAACAACAAGCAGCAGTGTATGAACGCTTCCCTAAAATGTCAGTAGACGAACATTTGAATACTGTTTTGGACAGCGTTCATCAATATGAGAAGAAGTTACTTGATCAAAAGAAATATAAGTTACAAAGGGACATTACTGATTTTCGGCAGGGACATATCTTAACTTGGCCAAGAGGCAATAGAGGTATCGGAGGTCAGTCTGGCCCCATTAATAATATGAACAATGTAAAGATAAACACTGTTCAAATACCTGCTCCTGCCAGTTTAGATTGCAATAATGATGTAGTTAGTGATATTGGTTCTTTGAATGTAAATGAGCAGGCGATTATTGTAAATCATGACAGCAATGACTCTGATGTTATTAATACCTCGAATATTTTGACTAATGGGAATGCTAGTGGTGAACATCCGACACGGGTAGTTTCGGATAGTCACCCGCTCATACCTATTGATACTGAATCTGTTAATGCTGATAACATTTCTGTCGACCATCAACCACGTTCAAATGTTACACCACCCCAAGAACCAGTTGTTAGGAGTAAGACATATAGGGCTGCTCTCGCACCTGAGACTGCAGGGGCCTATGCAAGTCGAACAGGGAGCTCTTCTAGTGGTACAGCATATAATACTCAACACCCTTTTCCCATCAGATTCGAACTCAGAGAGGGGAGGGTGCGATCTATAAGCAGAGGGAGACAGAAGAGGAAGTTATCGTTAGATCGGTCAACGAATCAGAATATCAAGAAAATGTGGGAAGGGAGTGGGACGACATAATAGTCAATATCTCCTCTCATGTTTTAACAGCAGATGAATTAGCTGTTTTGTCCAAGGGCCTCTCATTTATTCCCACAGTACAAAGCAGTTTTGAAGAGACCTAGCGAGACTTCAAATTATATGTTCGCAATCTTTCTTTGAAAATAGCATTTAAGAACTATAGTGGTCCATCAATGGCTAATAGTTTTAAGAAATCTAGTACCTACATACCACCTTTACACCCCTTACTAGCAGCTTTCAGCAAAATGGTTGAAGATGATTTATACAAGATGAGGGATAGTAGGAGTCAATATCCTAAGGGTAAAGATAATTTGACATATTTGCAGAAGGTAGCATTCAACAATTTGGGTAATGATACAAACATAGCCATTAGGCCTGCTGACAAGGGGGGTGGAATAGTTATTATCGATACTTGCAAATATCATAATAGTATGATTATGATATTGAGTGATGAAAAATTTTATAAACTCATTGATAAGGACATGGTATATATATATGTACAGAGAATACATGCCATGTTGGAGGACCTTCTCCATAGAGATGTTATAGATACATCCCTGTTCTCTTTTCTAGATGTTTCCCATCCACTCATTCATGGACTTCCGAAGATCCATAAAGATAGGGTTAATCCACCCCTCAGACCTATTGTTGCAGGAAGGGGTTGGTCCACAGAACCTTTCTCCCTTTATATTGAGAGACATCTCAGACCAATAGTTGATGCCAATGACTTTGTCCTCAGAGACACCAAGCAATTACTATTGGACTTGTATGACCATCTCAAAGGAGTATCTGGGGATCAGGGTTTCATTTTTGTCACCATGGATGTCCATTCCCTATTTACGGTCATTCCTAATGGTGTTGGAACTGAAATGGTAGGTAGTTATTTAAAGAGACAGTCAGACATTGATAAAGGCAAGATTGATCTATTATTGACATTTTTGGAGGTAGTCTTGGAATCCAATGTGTTTTGCTTTGAAGGACAATGTTATTTACAGAAGGATGGCATGGCTATGGGCACATGCTTTGCCAATAGCTACGCCAACCTCTTTATGGCTGAATGGGAGTATAGATATATGCTTCGATTTCCTAGCTTTGTTAAGTCAGTGTCATTCTATAGACGCTTTGTGGATGACCTGTTCCTGTTGTGGAGAGGTTCATTAGATGAACTGGATGCCTTTGTTAATGAGATGAATTTGTATACTGGTTATCTCCAATTCAGTCATGAGGCCTCTACCACCAGGATACCATTCTTGGATATCTATATTGAAAAGCTGGCCAATGGTTCCATAAATACAGGGCTTCATAGGAAATCCTGTCATAAAAATACATTACTACATTGCCATAGTATGCATCCAGGTTATGTATACAACAATATCATCAAGGGGCAAGCAATGAGGATATCAAGGTATAACCCTACGGAACCAGGGTTTAAGAATGATTTGTATGATTTAAGTGAGAGGCTCCTAACACGTGGATACAAGATTGGAGATGTAGGTAAGGGAATTGATAGGATAGATCTTTTGAGGTTAGGAACAGCGGCTCCTTATTTTTCAGGTCATACAGCCAATGGCACTGTTGGTAATGATGCACAAGGCACTAGTGATATGAGGTATGACCAAGTGGCCTTCTCCATTTTTTATACCAAGGATGTCAGTCACATTAAAGATGTTAGAACACAATGGGATATTTTATCTGTAGATCCCGATGTCAAAGAAGCATTAGAGACTGCCCCTAGATTTAGGTATAAAAATAAAAAGAATTTTAAGAGGCTCCTTTGTGATAAAAAGGTGGTGATGAAAGAGGCAATACCATCATCTTTTGGCACCAGCAGGTGCGGTCATTGTAATTTCTGTCAGTTTATTGACTGTGATCCCACTTTTATACATCCTACTAATTTACAATCATATACCTTCAATGTTAAAGGTAATTGTATGTCTAAGGATGTGGTTTATTTGGTGACCTGTGGAGCCTGCCAATCATTTTACATCGGGAAGACCAACAGAAGTCTAAGAGATAGGATGCGTGAGCATATGTATAGCATCAGAACGGCCTCTAAGGTCAATGCATTAGCTAAACATGTTACAGAATATGGTAGTTCCCACACGTTTAGGTTCAAGATTATAGAAGAGATCACTGCAGGTATTCGTGGTGGTGATATCAGGACATATACTGAAAGTAGAGAGACTACATGGATTATGATGCTGAGGTCTGACTCTTATCCAGGTCTTAATGGGAAGGTGTCCATTAAACCGTTCCTTAAGATGAGAAGGTTGAGAATTTATTGATTAATGCTTTATTACATATATATTTCTTATGTTATATTTATATTTTTTTAAATAAATGATATATTACCAGTATTATTGTTACATATGTATGCTATATATTGTTTTTATTTATTTATATACATATGATAAATTATTTCTTAATAATTAGTATAGTTTTTATGTTCAACTAGTCATAAATGTTTTTATTTATAAGGGTTGAATAGAGTACTTTTTTATGAATATTCTGTCATGCTCATTGGACATTACAAGGGTGATTTTCCCGCCAATGTTTGTATATAAACTGTTCAGCATTGAGGTTGTTTTAAAGGGTCTGATGAAGCCGAAAGGTGAAAGCGCTAACCCATGTTTGTATTTTTACTTCATTAACTAAGTTGTTCCAGAACTGAATGAGTCTGTGCTTTGCTGCTTTGAAGGATTAACGTTGTCGCTTGATAATTTGACCATTGTGACTCGAAAGAGTTGTCCACGTTTTATATTGTACTTCATTCGTTTGGACTCTTGATGCTCTGAGGACACCTTATGGATTTTTGGTATGTTTACCATGTGTCGCTCCTTCCATTTTTGACTGGGTTTCTATTTTTATTTTTGGCTATTTTGGTTGGAGCGTTTACTCTGCATAGGCTTTACTTTTTGAGTTATGGTTTTGGTAATAACTCTATAGCACAAAAACGTTTAGCACAATGACTCAGGCAACAGAAAGTAGAAAGGGCTGTCACCAAGCTTAGGGAGCCTATAACGAGGAAGATAACAACATATCCTGTAGAAGTATTAGAAATGTTTCAGAAACTCTATGAAGTCTGTATAAAGCAGAGAAATATGGAAATGAAGAAAATCAAGAAAAATGGAAATGTTTATGGAAGAATTAAATATGCCATGATTAGAGGTATATGAGGCTCAATTACTAACAGGATAGGAGGAGATAAGATAAAAATGGTGGTGTATAACCAATCTACAGGAAAGACCCTGGGAACAGATGGTACTCCTGTAGAAGTTTGGAAGTTAGGAGGGAAAAAAACTGATAAAGATCTGGAAGGTTTTTGTTTAACAGTATATTAAGCGGAGGAGAAGTACCAACATCCTGGAAGAACGTGGTGGTAGCTGTAATACCTAAACAGAGTAAAGATTCATTATACCCAACTTCATAAAGACCCACTTCAATTCTAAACCATGGTTATAAAGTGTTTATGTCTATAATGGCTAAAAAAATGGCAAAAGTGACTGCAAAATTGATAGATAGGGATCAGTGTGGTTTTGTGGATGGAAGACAAACATTTGACAACATTAACAGAACACTGATGATCCAAAGGGAAGTAGAATATAAGAAAATACCACTGTTGTTAGCGGGTCTTGATGCAGAGAAAGCATCTGACAGACTAAGCTGGGACTTTATGAGCAGGGCAATGGAAGTATTTCCATTCCCTTATAAAATTATAACGTTGATTAGGAGGATATACACGGGATTGGAGGTGAAAGATAAAATGGGCGAGGTTCTCTCTGATAATTTCTGCTGGAGTGGGTGTCCTCTTTCCTCTTTGTTATTTGTATTATATATAGAACCATTTGCAAAGAAAGTAAGGGACTCAGAAATTCAAGGATATAATTGGCATGGTTGTCAAGAAAAGTTAGTTCTATTTGTAGAAGATATTAGTTTATACCTGACAAAACCAGAAAGAGACATTACAGAGTTGTGGAACATTTTGAGAAAGTTTCAAATCTTTTTGGGATACAAAATTAATGACGCTAAAACAAAGGCAATAGTGGTAAATTATCTACCCGCACATGGAATAGTTCAGCAATATCCAGATTTATGAGGGCATGATAAAATGAAGTACTTAGAAGTATGGATTAAAAATGATTCTAGTCTGGTAGCTAATGATATGTGAGAAGAGACTAAACAAAACATAACACAAAAACTGAGTAAATGGAAGTTCTGTTACATGGATATGGATAGTAAGATACAAGCAGTTAAAATGTTTTTAGTCCCTTTAGTCTTATACATAGGTCAGGCATAGTTTTATCATCCAGAGGAGAAGTTGTGGATAGCAATTAATAAAGAGCTGAAGGATGTTATCTGGGAGAGGAAGATGACAAGAGTCAAATGGGACAAGCTCATTCTTCCAAAAGAACAAAGCAGATTGGGATTACTCAACTTGAAGGGGTATTTCAGAGCAATACAGTTAGGACTCTTATACATAACACAATCAGAAAACTATAATTCAAACTGGAAATGGATGAGGATGAAACAGGAGGAGCTCAAGAAACAAGGAGAGACTAGGATTTTGGATGCAGACCTTTAAGGAGAATAACAATAATCATATAGAATATTCTATCCATAAAGTAGCAGAAAGTATTCTAAGAATTAAGTCAGCATGGGAATGGAGAAACGAGATTCTGCCAATAGGGATGATTGCAACTAGGGATACAGACAATAGGCAAGAGGGGGACTGGAATTTATTGGAGAAAACTGGCAAAGGAACCAAGGTACTGAAAGCAAATAACTACAGAGGGAAAGGCAAAAGAATGGGAAGATGCCAATAATTTATTTGGACTGCAGGTCAGAAATTGCCTTCCCTATCAAGGATTGATATCAGGGTATAGGCAAAGAGAAAGAAATAGGAGGAGTCCTAAATGAAAGACCAGCACTGGTAGAATTTTTAGTAGAATCTAGAACAGAAGCTGCTGTTAAAAAAGGAATAATTAGTACAGCATATAAAATATTGCACAATAACTATAAGAATCAATCACAGGAGGTTAGAAAGGAATGGGAAAAAAGATTGGATAAGCAATTCACAAAGAAACATTGAGGAGATATATGTATCTCCCCCAAATATGCAACAAAGTCCAGAAGATTAAGGATATTTGCTTGGAAGTTTTTACATAGGTATTATTATATCCCAAGTAGACTTGAAATTATTTTTCCTCAGTTAGACAGCAAATGTTGGAGGTGTGATGGGATATTTTTCTGGGAGTGTAATGAGTTAGCAGAATTTAAAGATTCCCTGCAGACTGCTCTGTCAGAGATACTGGATGAGTAAATTGGTGTAACTAAGGAAATTTTTTTTTGAGCTAGGATAGAGAATTAGAATTGCCTAGGCAGAGTAAGGCCTTGCTGAGTCTAATTATGGTGGCTGCCCAAAAAAGCAATTACTAGAAAATGGAAATCAAAGTCTAAACCAACTTTGCTAGAAATAGTAATTATAGTAACATAGATAAAACAACTGAAATTGGGGTCTTTAGAAAAGGGTAGGAGCAAATTACATACGAAAAATGGGAATTGTGGGAACAATACATGCAGAGGAGGAATGAGATTTAAAAGAAGGCACGATTTGAATGAGCTATACAATGTTTGACTGACAGACTGACTAAATTATAAGTGATATATAATGTTTGCAACTACAATTGTGTTGACATGGTTTCCATTGTATAATATTGGAGCAATATGGTTTGTTTTTTTCATTTATATAAATGTAAGCCTGCCTAGGTCATACGTGATGATTTAATAAAGATGTTTCTTGTTTAAAAAATAAAGGACACTCTCATCAAGCTAAACAAACAACTAAGAGGGGGCAGTATGTCTGCCAAAGCCAGATCTGAAGTAAAGACAGCCTTCCAGACAAATGACAGCCACAAAGCTTTGTTTAGCTGTGTCTAAATCCCGAAACAGTAGTGTGCAAAACTGATTGCAAATGGAGCCACCTACACAGAGATGGAAAATCTAGCAAATATGTTGGCCGACAAATCCTGTTCCAGTTTTATTCCCCTCTCTCCCCTGTCCACTGTCCACTCCCCAGGAAATATCATCAAACATAACCCTCCCAACTATCACTAGGGAGCAGGTCCTACATGTAATCCCTAAAGTCAAAAACTCCACATTGATGGGCCATGATAATATCCCAGGATATCTCCTAAATAGCCTAAAACATGACCTACAAGGAGCACTAGAGTCATTGCATAAACATAGCCTCCAATCATTGTTTAACCATAGCCTCCAGATGGGCTCTGTGCTACATGAATGGGGAACTGCAACTGTCATCCCTCTACACAAGGGCAGGCCATCAGCAGACCATGGGAACTACAGACCCATAAGTCTGTCTAGTTTCATATGCAAAACCATTGAAAGAATTATCACAGAAATAATTAATAAGGACATAGAAAACTTTCAAACATTGGATCCGATCAGTTTGGTTTCATCAAGGTAAGATCACGCCTATTCAATCTGGTGGACTTCTTTGAGAGGGTCATCAAGAAACAAATGACGGCAAAATGGTGCATACTGCCTACCTTGGCTTTCTAATCCCCCACTTAGGCATTGTAAAGAAACTTATGGATATAGACATAACCCCCTATGTTATGTACTGGATAGCCAGCTGGCTCTCAGACAATACCCAGGAAGTTAGGATAGTTAGGATAGGGAGATCACTTCCACAAAGAGGCCGGTCAGTAGAGGAGTCCCTCAGGGCTATGTGCTGGGTCTGTTTCTTTTTGGCATCTACTTCTCAGAAGTCAAGGCTAATGTCAAGGGCCTCTAGCTGACCAAGCCTGCAGAAATCCTCCCAACATACTAACATTTTACAGGGAGGACTAATACAGACAAATGACTGGTGTCAAATCATCATCATCCTCAACCCCCTTTTTCCCATTTTCTACATGGGGCTGGGGTGTCATGTCAACCGTCACCATCTCTCTCTAGTCAATGCCACTCTTCTTCCTTCAACACTCACGCCTGACTGTCACAGGTCTTCTCTCACACAATCCAAACACCTATTTGCTGAACACCCTCGTTTCCTCTTGCCTTCTTCCTGTCTGTCCCAAATCACTTTCACCAGATTGTCTTCTGCTTTTCTGCATACATGCCTAAACCACTACAATCTATACTCTTTTACCTTTTCTGCAATTGGAGCTACTCTGACTTCTGTTCTTATAACCTCATTTCCTCACCTGTTCCACAGTGTGCATCTTACTACCAATCTCAGGCACTTCATTTCCATCACCTCTAGCTTCCTCAGATGCTCTGTCTTTACTGTCTGGGTGTTTGCACCATACAGCAGTACTGTTTTGAACAACTTATTTTTCAGCTTTTTTTGGCGTTCTTCTCTCATATACTATACCTGACACTCTGTGCTGGTTAGCTACAACCCCTCTGATACTACTAGTTTTGACCTCATTCAGATTTCCTTTCTCCTCAACCTTGCCTCCCAGATACTTGAAGTTTTTAACTTGTTCCACTATTTTCCCTTCTATCTCAGTTGTCTACTTTTTCTGAACTCCACCATTTCCTACCATTACAACTATCATTACCTGTATTCATTTTCATCCCACATGCCTTCAGTTTTGCATTCCATTCCCCTATCCTTTCCAATTTTATTTATTCTGCTGCATTTATTACTGTTTGGTAGTAGTCTGATTAAATTGTAACTGTTATTCTAAGTCTTTTGGTTAAGCACTTGGGCTTCATACTGGTTGTTTCACATTAAGAAGGTTTGTGGTCTGCACTATTGTGGCAGGACAGGTAGCTTACATCCTTCTAAGCTGGGAATTGCTGATTGAAGGCTCAGTGTCTGCTATTCTAAAAGTGCATTAGTTCTGGTTTAAGCACTTGGGCTTCAGGCCAGTTATTCTACATTAAGAAGGTTTGTGGTCTGCACTCTTGTGGGAGGAGAGGCTGGATTCTGCCCTTCTGAGCTAGGAATTTCTGGTCACAGGCTTATTGTGCCTGTTTATCTGAACTGTTTCTTTCTGGAATTGGTGTGCCTTGTTGCTGTAGCATAGACCAGATTCAGGCCTGCTGAATCTAGCTTTGTTTGTATAACTTGAGCACTGATCCAGGCCATCTTTTTTTGGAGAAGGTTCCCCTGCACCCTAGTAGCAGAAGTGTGCAGTTAGAACTTATCTGATTGAAGACTGCTGGAACAGGGCTCAGTTTTGAGCTTTTTCTGGTTCCTTGGGTAACTTATTTAAATCAGTTTGTTTGTTTTCTATTGTTTTATATATATTTAAAAAAATTGCACTTTATTCATCTGCTTTTACTGTATCTGTGTTTCCTCCTACTTTATTACTAGGGGCATTGGCTACAACTCTGATCTGAGATATATAACAATAAGTATCCTTTTCTGTGCATTTAAAGTGTTTTTCTGATTGTATCTGCTTTATTTTCTGAAAAAAATATATACTTCTTTCCCACCTTTCTAAGTTAGTATAGTCCAGTTTTCAGGTTAGTGCTGAATTCAGGGCTGTGTTACAAATCTCTGTGTTTGCCAATACCTTACCTGGATAGAAGAAAGTTTCTCTGTTCACCTGTGAGAGAGGGGAGCTTTGAGGAGGAGTGGTTTCAGCCCAGAAATTAGTAGTTTATTGGCCATTTTGGTCTAATTTCTATCTTTCATTTCCCTGCTATAAAAACCGCACTTGTCCGGTTTTGCATGCCAGGCAGCGTTGGTTAGCTAGGGTATAACTATTCCCGGCTCCACAAAGTCTCCTCTTCAATTTTTCCCTTAGAACTAGACAAACTTTCAACTTAAGCACTCAAGCCATTCATTTCTCAGCCCGACCCATGCTCAAAACTCTTAGCAAGCACTTATAAACCCTAGCACTAGACCCCCCTATACTGTACAGAAGGACAAGGCTCTCTATTCGACCTTACCAGCCATTCAGTAAAACAGTTCACTGTACCTATCCAGGCATGTCCAAAGGGCAGTTTCAGGTGTATTTTCCAGTCCAACTGGTGAATCTGGGTATTCTGAAGCCAATGTTACAACTACCTCATGTACACAGACAACTCTCTCCTCCTATCAGCAAACACTAATACATGCAAGAGATGCAATTATACAGCCAAACTGGAGGCTAAACTCTCTCAACCCAAGACTGGATCAGACAGTCAAGAGGAGAAGGGAAATACTTGCATCACACCACCAGTCTCACACAGACCCATTAAACCAGCACCGGAAAAAACACAAATAAATACATGAAAACATACTTGCAGCCTCTAAATAAAAATCTGCAAAAGCAACAGAGACCTCCAAAGCAGACATCCAAGCAACCTGCTTCCCCCAACACAAACTATGAAACACATACTTCACAAAACCAGTGTGCCACGCACTCACAGCCCTTAAGGCAAAATAACATACCCAACATACTAGTAATAAGTGACTATATAGTCAGGCACACTGACGTCCCACTCACTAGGCTGAATAAGGAGAAGGTTACTGTTAGCTGCCTGGCGGGTGCCAGGATCCGCCACATAACACAAGCACTCAGGTCACTCCAGAACAAGTACAAATACAACTCTGTCATTGTCCATGCTGGTGTGAATGACCTGAGCCGTACCTCCCTGGATTACATGAAAAGAGACATGGAAGAGCTCTCTGATCACGTAGCCCAGGGCGGTATGACCCTGACCCTGAGTAGCATCCTGCCCTCACCAAGAATGATACCACAGTATAAAGAAAAAATTATCAGTTTCAACAACTGGCTAAGTTTCTGGCGTCATTCAAAAGGGATCCAGTGTCTGTTTGCCTGGGATGACATGCTTGACAAGCCATGCTGCTTTGCTACAGATGGCTTGCATCTGTCACCCTTATGCTTTCGAATACTGGCCAAGGCTCTTGCCACCCCCATAGTGCCTTTTTTAGGCAAGGCTCAAAAGACAAACCCACTGCCGTAAATAGCACAAGTAACAAAAAACTGACGGTAATGCTACTCAATGCCAGAAGTCTAAACCTCAAAATGCATGCACTCGAGGCACTCCTCAGTATGGAGAAAATCGATATATGTGCAGTAACATAAATCTGGTTTAAGGCTCTAGAGAGCACCCCAGCACTACCAGGCTACAACTCATACCATACATTTTGGCCACAGAACCCGGACCGAAATACAAAAGGTGGGGGGTATCCATATTCATCAAGGATACCCACACCTCCAGGTTAGTGGCACAACAGGATGCTTCAGAGATCATCTACGTGCAACTAACAATGGGCAAAACTGCAATTTAAATAGTAGCTTCCTACAAATCACTCGCCATGTCCCAGGACTCCCATTCTGCATTTCTGGAAACACTGGGAAACATAAAGGTCCTACCAAACACCCTAATATTGGGTGATTTCAATTACCCAAACATTAACTGGGAGAATTACTTAAGTACTAACTCCCTTGCCCAACATTTCCTAGAATTTATAAACTCAAACGCCCTGGATCAACTGGTCAACACTCCCACCAGATGTGACAACATACTGGACTTGGTCATCACCAAAATGGGCGACTGGTGTCCCACACTGGAGGTCAACCCCTCGCTGGTTAGATCTGACCATAAACAAATCACTTTTATATCCACATTCTGCCCCCACCCCTCGACAAGGAAACCACCGTGAAAAACTTTTCAAAAGCAAACTTCATTTTACTTAACACCGAGGTGGAAAGTTTCAAAGCCCCCATGCTAAAGGATAATGCTGTCCAAGCTGCAAAATCCTTTACTAATGCATTCTACGGGCACCTACACGAATGCATGGATCATGCTATCCCAAGCAAAACCAAGACTCACTCCTCCAAGAAAAGAAACCAGTCTGGTGGACCTCTGCCGTAAACAAGCTATACAATAGAAGGCAGAAAGTAGTACAGAAAAGAGTAAAATCCCAAGAAGGGAAGACATCCCTGCTCAGTATCAGCAAGAAACTACGATCCCTCATGAAATCGTCCAAGGCAAACTTCGAAAGAAAAATTGCCAAGGACTCCAAAGATAACCACAAGGCATTCTTTAGCTATGTCAAGAATCTAAGTGGCAATGCTCAGATCTGCTCAGAGATAGTGCAGAATGGCAAAAAATACACTGAACCGATCGATATCGCCAACATCCTGGCAGACAGGTTCAGTGCAAACTTCACCCCCCCTCTCACCCCCGAAAGGGCCCATAACCACACCAGAAGAATGTAGAGCCCCTGAAATCACAGACACTGAGTTTAAAACAGCCCTCTCCAAAGCCAAAAACACAGCATCAATGGGACCGGACGGTGTCCCAGGCTGCGTCCTGCATGAGCTCAAAGACGAACTAACTCCTCACCTAAACACACTGTTCAAACTCAGCCTCTCCACAGGCTACATACCCATAGAGTGGCGCACAGCAATGGTTATTCCGCTCCACAAAGGTGGACCCACAACAGACCCCGGGAACTATTACCCTATAAGCTTGACTAGCTTGGTCTGCAAGGCTATGGAGCGCATCATCATGGAACTCATTAACAGAGACACTGGGAACCTCCAAACACTGGACACTATCCAGTTCAGCTTTGTTAAGGAAAGATCATGCCTCCTAAACCTGGTGGACTTCTTTGAGACAGTTACCAAGGCTATAGACGAGGGAAAGGTGGTACACTCAGCCTACCTAGACCTCGCAAAGGCCTTCGACACTATTCTCCATTCTGGTATTATAGACACACTCACCAGCTTGAACATAAACCCCTATGTCACAAGATGGGTTGCCAACTGGCTCACGGACAGAACCCACATGGTGCGAGTTGCGGGTCCAACTCTAAACTGATTACAAGTGGCATTCCCCAGGGCTCAGTCCTAGGACCCCTCCTGTTCAGCATATACTTCTCAGAGGTATAGGCAAGCTCAGGAGGACTATGGCTGACCAAGTTCACAGACGACTGCAAACTAGGGGCTATAATTGACTCTCTGGCTGACATAGACATCCTCCAAAAGTGTCTCGCTGAGATGGATACCTGGTGTCAAAATCATGGCGTCAAGTTAAATTCCAAAAAGTGTATAGTCATCCCCTTTGGAAAAAAAGTACCCACAAGCTACCACATAGGTGGCAGTCCCCTAAATACGGAAAACGTAATAAGGGATCTGGGGCCCAAGTAGATAGTAATCTCTGCTTTGATAATCACATTGCCAAAGTGGTTAGAAAATCCTTCTATGTGGCCCACCTAATCACAAAAGGGTTCGCATCCACATCAAAAGAGGTCATTGTGCCCCTCTACTCATCATTCATCAAACCCATCATAGAGTACAATGCCCCATTTGGGATGTACCTTACAAGACACCTGCAATAGCTGGAAAGACCGCAGATGTACATCACCAAGAGACTCACTGGCCTCAAACAGTTGCCCTATGCAGCTCGGCTGAAGAAACTCCAGCTGTACTCGGTTGCATACCGCCTACTCAGAGGTGATCTCTGCCTGACATACAAGGCCATGTCCAACCCAGAATTGATGGACATGCTCCACCTAAAGAAAACCTTATCCCCTCGAGCCACATGCTCTAGGGATCTAAACCTCACCACAACAATAAATAGGATGTGCTAGAGGGATAGATTCCTGTCCCAGAGACTTCCCATGCTTTGGAACAAGATTCCAATCTACATTAGGCAGAGCTCCTCGCTAACACTCTTTAAGAGAAACCTTGATGAGTGGACGGGAAACAGAAAGTTTACCCTGGGGATCACTTCAGTGGCTCTACTGGACAGAGGCACAGGGAACTAATCTAAGGGGGAGGTGAAAGCCAACACATTCTGGCTAGGCTTATAAATGCCTTCGGGCAGATAGCCTAGTACCTACCTATGAATCGATGAACCTATGAAGTTCTTACTCAGACTTTGCTTTTAATGCCAAATGGTCTGCATACAGCAACTTTGCTGACCTAACCACTCCGACCTGTTTGCTAAGGTAGTCCATCACCTGAATGAACAGTAGTGGGCTTCTAGCTGAACCCTGATGCACACCCACTCCCACTGGGAACCCCTCTGTGAGACCAAACACTGTTTGTACTTGAGTCACTGGGGCCTTGTATATAGCTTGCACTAATTTTACCCATGTTTCAGGGACTTTGAACAAGCACAGGACTGCCCAAATTAGCTTTTTGGGAACCTTGACATATGCTTTCTCCAAGTCTATGAATGGGCAGTTGGAATCTTTCCTCATATCTAGCTTCTTCTCAACTATTTGTCTCACTGCAAATATCGAGTCAGTTGTGGTGCATCCTGATCTGAATCCAACTGCTCATCTCCCATCTTACTTTCTACTACTCTGCATATTCATTTATCAGTCAACCTCTCCAGCAACTTCATGCAATGTGACAGAAGTTTGATGCCTCTATACTGCCCATAGTTGTGAATGTCCCCTTTGTTCATGAACACTAGCAATAGTATGCTTATTCTCCAGTTATCTGGGATACGCCTTTTTCTCCAGAGTGATATGAGTACTCTTAGGGGGCCATTTCTCCCCATCTCGCCCAGCATCTTTATCAATATCTGCTGTGACCTCATCTGAGTATGTTGCTTTCCCTAACTTCATTTTCTTTAGTTCTTGCCACTCATTCATCTCTTATACCTAAAACAAGAAGGACTGGGGTTTTGTTCAGATGCTTTAATACATACACACACATCAGGATGGATAGCAGCATCATTAAATACAAACAAACTAGTTAGCAAACAGAGCTTACATGCATACATGTTGACATCTCAACAGCTAACTACAAAATGGCAGTCAGATTTGTGAACGTGTCAGTATTTATACACTTGTGCAAGCCCTTGGACAGCTTCTTAAAGGTATATACACACATACTGATCTACATCCTCCCTCTTAAAAAGATTGCCCTGTATGCAAAACAATGTTAGAGTTAGGCATGCATTACTATAAACATTGGAAACAAAACACAATGTTCATGTCCAAGTTGCTTGGTATCTGCTACAGGGTTTAGAGATTCGACCATATCTTGTAACATAACAGTTGGGACTAAATTTATCAACAGGGACAGTCTGTGGTGCACAACACATATCAGGAACTTCAGGATTCTTTATAGGAACAGGAATGTCCTCTGGAACTTCCTCTGAAATTGGAAAATGGACAACTGACTCTGAGATAAAGAGTCTTTCTCACAGGCTATCTGCTGTTATATAGGCTTGGACACCAGTCTCAAATTTTTTCCAGTTCTGCCTAAAGATTGCTCCTTCTGATTCCACAATGTACAACCTCAGCTCTGGACCAATATTCTTCACAACACCAATCTGATCATAACCTTTGCACATTTGCATCCTTACCACTTCTCCCTCTCATAATGGAGTGAGCAGTTTACTGGTATTATCGTAGTAGGACTTCCAGTATAGGCGCTTCTTCAACAGATTGGTTTTTACTGATCTGTTGTTCTTAACACATGGAACCAGCAATTGACTACTGATTGGTAATGTGGTTCTGGTTTGTCTCAAAAGAAGTCTCTGAGCAGGTGAACCAAGATGTTTTTCACGAGGAACATTTCTGAGATTCAAGACATTCAGGAAAACATCACTACTGTCTCATTTTGACTTCTCTACTAAGTGTTTTGCACTTTGAACTGCACATTCTGCCAAACCATTTGACTGCAATTACTCAGGACTACTTGTGATATGGGTAAAGTCCCATTCTTCAGCAAATCTTTTGAACTGTTGGCTCGTAAACTGAGTGCCATTGTCAGAAATAACTTTGTGCAGACTCTCATGAACAGCAAAATGATGCTTCATCTTAGTAATGACTGCACTGGATGCTAGGTTAGGAAGCAGGTCAATCTCAATCCAATTGGAGTAAGAGTTTACTAGCACCAAATAATGCTGACCATTCCACTCAAAGATATCAGTGGCTACTGTCGACCAAGGTAGTTCTAGAATCTGGTTAAGCTGAAGTGGTACCTTCTGTTGATGTGGCTTTGTACTATTACATACTGAACAAGATAAAAGTGCTCTCTCAATGTCTTGTGACATAGAAGGCCAAAATACTAGTCATCTCACTCTTCTTTTGGTAGATTTGGTTCCTGAGTGACCATGATGCAAGACAGTAATGTACTCTTGTTGCAAAGACTTTGGAACAATTACTTTTGGACCTTTCATTATGATACCTTTGTCAGACAAAATCTCATCTCTGTATGGAAAATAAGGTTGTATTTCTTGAGCTAAACTAGATTGCTTTGATGGCCACCCTTGATTGATAAAGTGGTTGAGCCTCTGTAAAACTGGATCAGTGACTGGTGATCTCTCAGCTCATCAAGACATGTGGAAGAAAAACTTCTCAATTCATTGGCTTCAAAATCATCAGTCACTTGAGAACCTTGATTTTCATTCTGTTGACTGGTATTTCTGGGTGATCTGGATAATGTATCAGCAAGATAAAGAAGTTTGCCTTTCTTGTAGACAAGATTGAAATTGTACCTTGCAATCTCAGCATCATACGTTGCAGTCTGGCTGGAGCGGAACAGATAGTGACTAATGGTTGGTGGTCTGTTTCAATCTGGGTAGGTCTACCATAAACATAATCATGGAACTTTGAACATACAAACACAATTGCCAAAAGCTCTTTCTTGATCTGGGCATGCTGCATCTCAGTTTGGGTAAGAGTTGTCAATGCATAGGCAACAGGTTGATCCTCTTGCAGAATAACTGCACCAAGTCCAAATTTTGAAGCATCACAGGAAAGTGTAACTGGCTTGTGAACATCATGATATCTGAGAGTTGGTGGACTTGCGATTCTCTGTTACAGGACATCAAGTGCTCTTTGGTATTGCTCTAAGTAAGACCAGGATGCATCTTTACATGTCAGCTCTCTAAGTGGTGTTGATAGTTGGCTCAAGTCTGGAATGAATTTGCCTAGTTAGTTAATCATGCCAAGAAAACTTTGCAGGGCTTGAACATTGTCTGGAGCTGGCATCTAGAGAATGGCTATTTGCTTTGAAGGGTCTGGTCATAAGCCTGTACTACTAAATAAATGACCAATATAAGTAACTTCTTGTAGCCTGAACTTACATTTGTGTGGGTTGAGCTTAAGATTCACTTGATGTGCCATTTCTAGAACTTTTCTGAGGTTTCTGTCATGTTCAGCTTCATCACAACCTCCTACCAGTATGTTGTCTACTATGACAGCACAAGGATACCCAGAAAAATTTGCTCCATTGCACGCTGAAAGACTTTACTTGCAGAATTTATTCCAAATGGCATGCTCAAAAATCTGTACCTGCCAAATGAAGTACTGAATGTAGTTAGCAATGCTGATTTTTTTTTTTGTCAAGCTGAATTTGAAAAAATGAACTCTTTGCATCTAAGACAGAAAAAAATAGTGGCATTTGGCATCAAAGCTGCAACTTCTTTGACTGTATATGCATTGGATTATTAGGTCTTCTCAGTGACTTGTTCAAATCTCGTGGGTCAATACATATTCTGATGTCATCTGAACTTTTCTTATGAGCTACTACCATGGAAGATACCCATTCAGTTGGAGTTTCAACTGGACAAATCATACCTTGTTGCACCTTTTTATCTAACTCAACTTTGACTCTGTCCTGCATGGCTATTGGCACTTTATGTGCTGGCCTGATAACTGGACTGACCTGTGGGTTTAACTTCAAGGAGTACACAGCTGGAAGTCTGCCAAGTTTGTCTTGGAAAAGATCAACATAGGTAGGAAAAATGTAGTAGGCAAAATAAGAGTAATGGTCTTTTAAGCTAACTTGATAGACTTTGTTGTTAAATGAAAGCAGTCCCATTTTGAAACTGTCTCTGAGCCCAATAATGGCTGGACATTCCTCTTGACCACATAAAATAATAAGACATAACTTCTTCCTGCAGAGTGACATGAAAGCACAACTGAGTCTTCGGTTTGAAATTTTTCATCTCCATAAGCAACAAGTTTCACACACCTTGCCAAATTAAGCCTTTCACCTTTACATAGTCCGGCAAATGTTTCTGCTGACATAACATTGCACTTGGAACCTGTATCAGCTTTAACTTCTGTGGGTTTGCCATTTATCCGAACAGTACAAAATACTTCATTCTTTGCCCTTAAATCTACTACATTAACTGTTTCATGAAGCACTGACATACCATCAGCATAAAGAGTGGTCTGCAATACTACTTCATAACTTTCTGATTGATCAATTTGTTTCTTAAAATGTACCCTTTTGATAAAAGAATGCAGGCCTTTTTATTTACAAAATTGCTTGAAATAATTCAATTTATTGCATTTGTGGCATTTTTGGCCAAAAGTTAAACACATTTCCCTTTTAGATTCATGATTACCACCACAACAGTTGACAATGAAACTTGGTTGGGGCCCATGCTTTGAGTTTGCTGACTCACTCTTATGCTTCTCTAAGACTGTACGAAGTCTGGAATGTGCAAGAAATTTCTGGGGTTTACCAGTAAGTGCTGCAGGGGTTACAGCTGCCATGTGTCTAGGCATGTTTCTTTTAACAATGTGCTGCATACTATCAACATGAGCTTTATCTCTGTGCCCTCTAGAGCTGCTCTCATTTATAAGCATATGTGTGTGCTTTTCTGTAAGCTCATACATCTGACAAATCTCAATGGCCTTATTCTAAGTTAAATCACTGTCATGAAGCAAAATCTTTCTCACAGCATTATCTTTTATGTCACACACATCTTTCTTTTATCAACTCATCCCTTAAGTTACCAAATCTGCACGTTTCAGTTTTATTTCTCGGGTCAGTTATATATACTGCAAAAGTTTCACTAGGCTTTTGATCTCCTTGTATAAAATAAGTGCCTTTCCACTGTAACATTTGTCTTGTGTTACACATTTCTCTAAATTTACATTTTAAGCACTCTGGGACCTCCCATGATTCAGCCGATACAACAATATGACGATTTTCCCCCTCTCCTGTATAAATAGGTGGTGCACACACAAATGAATGCTCCCTTTCTATGGCTTTTGACCCAGCTAAATTAAACAGAATAAATGCCTTTGTACAGTCATCTTTATCAGAAAATGCAACCTGTATGAAAATGTCGTACTCTTGCTCAAACACTCTCTGGTTTTCAGCAATACTACTGCCAAACACAAGTGCACTGGGTTTCTGAAATCCGTCTGCCATGCCTACAAAATATACACAGACACACTGAAAATATAGTCCTTGTAATTATGTACAAACACTCCCGTGAGCGTGTAACAATATTCAAATGCACAATAAACTCTTTACTTTGCCAAATATACTCCATAATGTCTGTACTCTGCGAACTATGCCTTGTAATGGCTGTACATTTCAAAATAGCTTTACTGTAATACTGCACAAACATGCGAACACTTCTGATAACTCGGATAGCTTTGCTTAATATGAAAACACATGCTTTGTGAAAATGCGGTTGTTTCCATATATTTTATTCGTTTTATGCAATTCGGACTTTATTTCAAACATTTTCCATAGTAATTTAAATATTTTTATCAATATCATACATATCGGTTTATGTGAAAATTATTTAGAACACTCAGTATGCCTTTTTTCATATTTTGTGAAAAGAAATAGTCCTGAGCAAGTTTTAATACCTGATATTAATTTCTGACGTGTTTTGTGAAGTTTACTATTTTAGGGATGATTCATTCTTGTATATTAGTTGCGCATCTCTCGGTCTTGCTTCTGGCTCCCATTCTGGCCCCATATCCTTTTAAACATGGCAGTTCTGATGCCATGTCTTTTAGACATGCCACTTCTGGCACCATGTTGCTCATTCGTCTCTAATACCAAAAACAAGAAGGCTTGGGGTTTCTTTCAGATGCTTTAATACATACAAACACATTAGGATGGATAGCAGCATCATTAAATAAGAATTAACTAGTTAATAAACAGAGCTTACATACATACATGTTCATATCTCAACAGCTAACTACAAAATGGCAGTCATACTTGCACGTACTCAGTATTTATACACTTGTGCAAGCCCTTGGATAGCTTTTTAAAGGTATATACACACATATTGATCTACAGATCTGTTCATAGGTTCATGGGTTCATAGGTAAGTACCAGGCTATCGGCCCAAGGGCCTAAGTAAGCCTAGCCAACAAGGATCCCTGGCTTACGCCACCCAAGAAAGTTAATTTCCTGTGCCCCTGTCGAGCAGAGCCACAGAAGTGATCCCCAGGGTGTATTTCCTATTTCCCATCCACTCTCTTGAAGAGTGCTAATGAGAAACTTTACTTGACATAGATGGGTAGTTTGTTCCAGAGTATAGGAAGTCTCTGGGACAAGAATCTATCCCTCCAGCATGTCCTGTTTATTGTGGTGACAAGGTTTAGGTCCCTAGAGCGTGTAGCTTGGAGGGATTGGGATTTCTTTAGGTGTAGCATGTCCAACAGCTCTGCTTTTAACATAGCTTTATATGTTAGGCAGAGATCTCCTCGGAGTAGGAGATATGCTACGGAATAAAGCTGGTGTTTTTTGAGATGGTCAGTGTAGGGCATCTGTTTGAGGCCAGTAATCCTCTTTGTGAGGTACTTCCGTGGCCTTTCCAGCTGCTGCAGATTTCTTGTGAGGTACATTACAAAAGGGGCATTGTAATCTATATTGGGTCTAATGAGTGCTGAGTAGAGGGGAACAATGACCTCTTTTTTCCTGAATGAGAACCCTTTTGTGATGAGGTGTGCCACATAGAAGGATTTCCTGACTACTGTGGCGATGTGATTATCAAAGGAGAGGCTATTGTCCACCTGGGTCCCAAGGTCTCTTATCACACATTTGGCATTAAGTACACTGCCGTTTATGTGGTAGTTCATGGGTACAAAGTTTTTACCAAAGGGGATGACAATGCACTTTTTGGCATTGAGCTTGAGGCCATGCCTCTGACATTGGGCATCTGACTCAGTGAGGCCCTTCTGTATGATGTCCACATCATTTGAGGACTCGACTATGGCTCCTAGTTTGCAGTCATCTGCGAACTTTGTTAGCCAGAGGCCTTCTGTGTTAGCCTGTACTTCAGAGAAGTAGATACCAAACAGGAGAGGTCCCAGGACTGAACCCTGTGATACTCCACTTGTCACTGGTTTGAAGTCAGATCTGGAGTCTGCAACTTTTACAGTGTGGGTTCTGTCAGTTAGCCAGCTGACAACCCATCTTGTGACGTTGGGATTTATACCTAGTTTAGTGAGTTTAGCTATAATTCCAGAATGGGGGATGGTGGTGAAATCCTTGGTGAGGTCAAGGTAGGCTGTGTGAACCACCTTAACCTCATCTACGGCTTTGGTGACTGCCTCAAAGAAGTTCATCAGGTTCAGAAGGCATGATCTGCCTTTCACAGACACAAACTGGGTGGGGTCCAGAGTGGTCTATATTATAATATCGAAAATCCTTTTATGCAAACGCGAAAACACCGACACGTATCGCACGAAACACGATTATGTCGAACGTACTAAACCGCGAACTCCAAAAAGTCGAAGTGTCATGGTTGGCCTGTCTGCGGTACAGCTCCGTAAGGTAAGTGTGCGATAGTTACGGACCTTAGGGTTAGGGTGCGGGTTAAGGTAAGTGCATAGATAGTAATGTATGTAAGGTTTAGTGTAGGATTAGACGTAGGGTTTTGGTGCTTTACTTTAGGGTTAGAAGTAGGGTTTTGGTTAGTGTATGTATGTGGTTTATTTATTTTGTTTGGGAAGGCAGTATGTAGTGGGAGGTGGAGTTGGCTGACTATGGGGATTCAACTTTTTGTATTTCGCGGTTTAGTACGTTTGGCATATTCACGGTTCGCACAACACATGTTGGTGTTTTCGTGTTCAGTTAAAGGGAGTTTCGCTATTATAACATAGACCCAGTCCAGAGTTTGGAGGTTACCAATGTCTTTCTTTATGAGTGCCAAGATGATACGTTCCATGACCTTGCAGACCAGGCTCATCTGGCTAATAGGACAATAGTTCCCAGGATCAGTGGTGGCTTCCCCTTTGTGGAGTGGGATAACTGTTGCTGTGCGCCATTTAGTGGACACAAAGCCTGACATGAGACTATGATTGAACATCGTGCTTAGGTGGGGAGCCAGTTAGTTCTGAAGTTCATGTAAAACGTAGCCTGGGATGTTGTCTGGTCCCATGGATGCTGTGTTTTTGGTTTTAGAGAGTGTAGCTTTTACCTGCACAGATGTGATTACAGGGACTCTGCATTCTTCCTGTACAGATATGGGCCCTTTAGGGGGTGAGTGGGGGTAAAGTTAGCACTGAGCCTATCTGCCAGGATGTTGGCAATATCAGTTGGTTCTGTAACTTTCGTGCCATTGTGCTGTAACTCCAGAGCAGATCTGGGTGTTGCCACTGAGATTCTTGACATAGCTACAGAATGTTCTGGAGTTGCTCTTAGAGTCAGTGGTGATTTTGTTTTTCTGGAGGATCTTATAAGGGATCTCAGCTTCTTACTGAAGCTGACCAGGGAGCTCCTCTACCCATGGGATTTTACTCTCTTTTGCAACAGTTTCTTCCTTCTGTTGTAGAGTTTGTTTATGGCAGGGGACCACGCGATTGGATTCCTTTTTTTTGGAGGATAGCGTCTTGGTTCTGTCTGGGATAGCAAGATCCATGCACTCGTGTAAGTGCTTATAGAAAGCATTTGTGTAGGATTCAGCAGTCGTAACTGTATTGTCCATCTGCATGGGTGTCATAAAGTTCACCATTTCTGTCTTAAGAAGCATGAAGTTGGCTTTGGAGAAATTCTTTACCATGGTTTCCTTAATGGTGGGTGGGGGCAGGATGCGGATATCTAGAGTGATTAGCTTATGGTCGGATCTGACCAACGAGGAGTTGACTTCAGGTGTGGAACACCGGTCACTCATGTTGGTAATGACTAGATCTAGGATATTGTTGACTCTGGTAGGGGTGTGGATAAGTTGATCCAGGGCATTGGCATTTATGAATTACAGAAAGCATTGTGCGAAGGAGTTGGTACATGAGTAGTTCTCCTAGTTAATGGTGGGGTAGTTGAAATTGATGTTGCATCAAAGGAATTCCCTCTGCACGAAAGGCAATTGCATGGCTCTGGTATTGTAAAATCCAAAAAACAAAAAATTAGCCAGCAAACTGTGAGACTGTAAAAATATTTATTCAATGAAAAAACAACAAACCAGTTTCGGCTGGTACACACCACAGCCTTCTTCAGTGTAACTAGTATACATTGAATGTAGTCTTTTATAAAAGTAATTTAATTAAATCAAACCTGTGATTGAGTAATCAAAATTGTTCATTTAAACCAGGTGGGAATAAACCCCCCAGTTTAACAATCCACTTCTTTTCTTTAGAATCAAGAATGGAATGCCATCCTGCTTTATTGGATTTGTTTCCTTTAATAACGTCAATAACCATAAAACTAAATTTGGCAGATGAATGTATTATGGAGTGTTTAAATAAAGCATTGCTTGGTTTTTTATTCCTCATATCACTAGTGTGTTCAGAAATTCTCAGTCTAAATGGACATGAAGTTTGACCTATATAAAAGGCGCCACAGCTACATGTAGCTAAATAAATCATCCATTCACTGCTACAATTGGCAAAAAAAGTTAATGTCATAGACTGTGCCACAGTTCTTACTTGTGAATTGCTTGGACTTAAATACCTTATTGCAATGAGTACAATGACCACATGGGTGGCAACCTGTAAGCACCTCACCCTTAATGTGGTTTGTACATTATAAGAGGATGTTCTGGAATATGTATGTTTGTAATGGTTGAAGTATGAAGCCAGATTTCTGCCCTTACGAAATGAGAAGTAACATCTATCTGGTAGAACATTAGTTAGGTTGTGATCACTTTGTAGAATATTCCAGTGTCTCTGTACACTGTTGATTAATAAATCGGAATTCCTGCCATATGTAGTCACTAACCTAAGGGAGGGAGAGAATTTAAGTACTGCCTTTATAAACTTGCTTGTTACACTGAGGAAGGCTGTAGTGTATACCAGCCGAAACCAGTTTGTTGTTTTTTCATTGAATAAATATTTTTACAGTCTCACAGTTTGCTGGCTCGATTTTTTGTTTTTTTATAGTTGAAATTGCCCATTATTAGGGTGTTTGGTTGAACCCTAATATTTTCCGGTATATCAAGAAAATAGGAGTGGGAATCCTGGGGCTTGGTGGGAGATCTGTAGCAAGATACAATTTGAATTGCAGATGTTCATCGTGTTACCCTGCTGCAGTCATCACACTTGGGTTATCCTGCCGTCAGACAGTCCCGCAGTCGGCCCGAATTCCAAAGTCTTGGTCCAGCGTAGGTTGCTCTCGCTTCTTCCCTGACATCAGTGCGCCAGGGGTATATAAGAGGCATCCAACGCCATTTTCTCCAGTCTTTCTTGCCGTGCGGTGCCCAAAGCAGAAGCAATTCGCAAGTGCCAGTCGGCCGACACCTGAGATTTTCGATTTGAATTTCAGTCCGAAGTCTTCAATAAAGTTAAGTACCCCATTGGGGAACATTTTCTTGCCTCAGTCCGATGTCAGAAAAAGTTAACAACTGCATTTCTTGTGGGAAGCAAATACCTCATAAGGACTTCCATTCCTATTGTATTCCTTGCCAAGGCCCAGACCACGATGTCACAGGTTGTCGGCTTTGCTCTAGGTTTAATAAACGCACTATCAAACGCGGTTTTGACTTCGCACGGCATTACTTTGGTAGGAAATTTAATTATATCATGCCGTTGGAGCAGCCGACGACCGCAATTCATAAAAAACGCAAGGATAAGGACAGGCAGCCTAGGAATAAGCCAGACACCGAGGCCTCAGCTGGGCCTGTCGCCGGTTCTCCGTTTTTCAGTGAGGCGCCTACGCAGCCCCTAATGACCGCAGAGCTGGAACCCCAGACAGCTGCCGACTCCCAAGCGGAGTCTACTAGGCCGACGCAGCCATCTACCGACACCGGAGCAGAATTAGACCCCGGTGCAGAGGAAACACCTTCGGTTGCAGAAGGTGTCTTCAGACCGACTACACTCACCATTAAATCTTATGGTAACCTTAAAACTGCTTTAAAGCCTAAGAAAACTGTTCATCAGTCTACAGGTCAAGGCCCCATGCCTAAGAAACAGATGCTTAAGATGGCTGAAGATTTAATTACCCTTATCAGAGGTTCCCATCCCCCTCCTGATAAAAGACCAAGACAAGAGGAGGATTATGCATACTCTGACCAGGTTTCTCTCTCCTCAGCTTCTTCTGAGGAACAGGATTACACTTTTCCACCTTATGAGGATTCTGATGCTGAAGACTCTATTCCCTCAGCATCTCCCCCTGAAGACTACTCCTTTGGGGAAACATTACATACCATGAGGGAACATTTCCACTGGGAAGGCCAGGATTACTCAGATTCTAAGAAAAGGCTCTGAGAGTTCCTTTTATTACCCCAGCACAGACCTCTTGCTATCCCTCCTGTTTTAGATATTGTGGATGATGTCTGCTTGGAGTCTAGTTTAAATCCAGATTCTCTACCTCCTGCTCCAGCCAAACCAGACAGACTCTACAAAGTACCTGACTCACACAAATTCCTTTATAAAAGCCCTATAGCTGACCCAGAAACCATTTCCAAGGGTCCTAAGGGAGCAAAAGCTTCTATGGCTAAAAATCCTGTGCCCTCTGAAAGAGATTCCAGAGCCCTAGATAGATGGGGAAAGAAAATATACACCTCTGCAACTCTGGCTATGAGAGCATTAAATTGCCAGTTTCACATGTTGAAATATCAACAATTCCTGATATCTCAGTTAAAACAAAAAATGAGCTCACATTTAGAACAGCCTGAATTCAAGGAAATGCAGGATCTGTTGCATGCAGCTGAACAGGTGGGCAAGCATACTTTACAATGCGGATTTGATTCATTGGAAGCTTCCTGTAGAGCAGCTGTTACTGGCTTTGCCATTCGTAGACATGCTTGGTTAAAAGAGCAAACCCTCCCTGACCATGTTAAAGCAAAATTATTAGATGCACCTTTACAACAAGATGTATTATTTGGTGTCAAAGCAGAAGAGGTTTTAAAGAAAATGGAGGATAAGGCTAAATCTATGCAAACGGTCAAGGATTTCCTGCAGGTACAACCCCCTCGCTTCAGCAGAAATTAGCCAACAAAAAATTGGTCCTTTCCAGCTTCAGACAGATCACAGAGGGGCAAATACAGATGCTCAAGGGGCAGAGGTCAGTCACAGGGCCCTTACAAACCTTGCCAATGTGGTTCTGCTAATCAGAAAGGAGGAGAAGACAGGCCCCAGGCTAGCAGAAGGCAGACACAATGACTCTATCCTCAAACTACCAAGCAAATCCCTCCTGGCAACACCCTTGGGAGGACAACTAGCATTTTTTGCAGACAACTGGCACATCATCACAAAAGACAAATGGGTTCTAAACACTGTCTCTCAAGGATACAGATTCCACTTTCATACCTTACCAAGGATCAAAGGAATGCCAAACCTGCCACCAAATCAATGGGCAGAGGCACAAAAACAAATTGCAGCTCTCATGAACATGAGAGCCATTCAACAGGTACCTTCACAGGAGCAAGGACAAGGATTTTACTCAAGACTCTTCCTAGTTCCAAGAAAGGACAAAGCATGGAGACCCATTCTGGATCTTTCAATTCTGAACACCTATCTGCAAGTGCCAAAATTCAAGATGCTAACACTACAGCAGCTTCTTCCCATGCTGGGCAAGAATGCTTGGCTAGTCACTTTGGACCTCAAGGAGGCATACCTGCATGTCCCTATCAGACAAAATTGCAGAAGATACCTCCACTTCATTGCAGGCTCAATGCATTATCAATTCCCTGCACTGCCCTTTGGCTTAACTACTGCACCCAGGGTCTTAACAAAATGCCTGGCACCAGTAATTGCATACTGCAGACAAAGAGGAATTCAAATATACCCATACCTGGACGACTGTCTTATTCAAGCAGAAAGTAAGGACATTCTTTTACAGCATCTGGCATTTGCCAAACACCTTCTAAGTTGCCTAGGGTACACAGTAAATGAAAAGAAATCAAAACTAGTGCCCTTACAAAACATAATATTCCTGGGTGCCAGCTTGAATACACCGGCCCAGATGGCTTATCTCACGCCAGTCAAACAACAACAGCTGTTTCAATATTTCGAAATAATGGCAACAAAGACCCAACGTCCTGCAAGAAAAATTCTGCAGGCCTTGGGATTCATGGCATCTTGCATACTACTAATACCATTTGCAAAACTGCATATGAGGAAATTACAATGGTACCTGAAAAGTGTATGGACTCAGCACAGCCACAGCTTGGAAACAATGATTCCACTCATTCCCTGCCTTCAACAGGAGTTTCTATGGTGGGCACAGGCATGTCACCTCAACAAGAGTCAACCTTTCACCTTACCCACAGCCAGGCAAACTATGACAACGGATGCATCGGATTATGCCTGGGGAGCACACATGGCAGGACAGTGCATTCAGGGCAAATGGACTACAGATCAGAGACACCTGCATATCAATCAGAAAGAAATGCTAGCAGTGCAGAATGCCCTAACAGCTTTCAAGGACCTTCTACACCCAGGACAACTACTAATAAGGACAGACAACACCACAGTTATGTGGTACATAAACAAGCAAGGGGCACACATTCCTACCCTCTATGCAGGCAAGCAATGACCTTGTGGAACACTGCATTGTCTTACCAGGTTCAATTACAAGCACAATTCCTGCCAGGAAAGAAAAACACATTGGCAGACGACCTAAGCAGAAACATCATGGATCCACACGAATGGAAACTAGATCCACAAGTATTTGCAATGATAGCTCAAAAATGGGGACGCCCAGACATAGATCTGTTTGCAAGCCCCCACAACCACCAACTTCAAAAATTTTGCACAAGGACCTTCCATCCACTAGCTTGGAAAGTGGACGCTCTCTCATTCAGTTGGAAAACATTAACAGTGTATGCCTTCCCTCCACTGCCTCTTCTAGCAAAGGTACTGCTGAAAGTCAGATTAGAGAGGTCACAAATGATTCTCGTTGCACCAGACTGGCCACGCCAACATTGGTATCCAATTTTAAGGACCATGGCCCAGGGCCCACCATGGATTTTGCCACAAATTCCTCACCTGCTCACCCAGCGAGACAATCTGATTCTACACAGCCAGCTCAAGACTTTAAACCTGGCTGCAAGGCAAATTACCTAAACAACCAGCCAACACCTTTATCCAAAGCTGTTATGGATGTCATTCTGGAGGCCAGGAGGCCCAGCACCAGGAAAACCTATTCAGACAAATGGAAAAGATTTTGCGCCTGGAACCAGGCTAAAGGCCTAAATCCCCTGGAGCCGAACATTCCTCAGATTCTACAATATTTAACTGACATGTTACACAAAGGACTTTCCTTTTCATCTATTAAGATCCACGCCTCAGCAATTTCAGCTCATTACAGCACGGATCCTCCTTTATTTTCACATCCACTCCTAAGACAGTACCTCAGAGGGGCTAAGAACTTAAGACTGCCAAGGAGAGCTCCAACACCTACTTGGGATCTCAACTTTGTCCTGGAAAAGCTTATACTACCACCCTTTGAACCAGCTTTTTCAACTGATTTAAAATTTCTTTCATGGAAAACTGCCCTACTACTAGCAATAACCTCAGCTAGAAGAGTCTCAGAGCTACAGGCACTAATGGCAGTGGAACCTTTCCTCATTTTTCATCAAGACAGAGTTTCTCTACGAACTAATCCTTCCTTTATGCCAAAGGTGGTATCCAGTGTGGCCCTAAACCAAACCATTCACTTGCCCACCTTCTTCCCAAATCCCCAGAACACAGGAGAAAGACTCCTGCACTCTTTGGACATTCACAGGCAATTATGTTACTACTTGGATAAAACTATGACTTTCAGAAAAACTGACCAGCTCTTTGTAGCCTATTCTACAGGATCACAAGGAAAAGCTAGCTCAAAGCAGACCATTTCTAAATGGATAGGACATTGCATACGTTTCTGCTACACACATCATGGGAAACCAGTACCTGCTAACATTAGGTCCCACTCCATCAGGGCTACAGCTACATCAGCAGCCTTTCTCAGGGGAGTGCCAACCAAGGACATTCTGGAAGCTGCTACTTGGAGTTCAGTGCACACCTTCACCAAACACTATCACTTACCTCTAAGACTAGAGCTGGTTTTGCCACTGCTGTTTTGCAGGGCCTACTAGCTTCTTCTAACCCTGTTTGACTCCACCTCCCCTCCTTAGCTTTGGGATTCAACCCAAGTGTGATGACTGCAGCAGGGTAACACGATGAACATAGTACAGTTTTGTACCTACCATAAATGTAGATGTTCGAGTGTTTACCCTGCTGCAGTCCAGGTTACCCTCCCTCCATCCCCTCTGAACTAGCTGAACTTATCTCTACCCCTTTATCCTATTCTACCTCTGTGGTGTATTTGCTTGCACCTTAGGGTTTTGTTTTATTTTTATATAGCCATATGTATATATATATATATATATATATATATATATATATATATATATATTTGGGTACACTTCACATAATCGAATTACTGATATCTTGATTTGTTTTATTTTTATATAGCCATATGTATATATATATATATATATATATATATATATATATATTTGGGTACACTTCACATAATCGAATTACTGATATCTTGAAATTCGTATGGTCGAGACCATATGATAGAGATTTCAGTAAATCGAATATGTGTAGCTTTGAAAAATAAAAGTTTACTTACCTTAATACATTGCGTACACACAGAGGCAAGGATTCTTGTACGCTCTGTGTGTACGTAATGTTTTTTTTTTTTGTGTGGTGTTGACAGGAAATGAGAAATCTCCGTTTTGCTTCCGCATACAGCGCAAGACGGGAGATTTCCCATTTCCCCACTGTAGCGCGATCTTGGAGTTGGTATATTTAAGTAGGGGGGTGTGGGGGCACAGCCCCTCACATGGGGGGTGCAGGGGGGCTAAGCGAAGTTTGTCTTTTTTTTTTTTTTTGGTTTCATTTCAGAAGTTCGAGTTTACAAAACTCGATGTTTTGGTTTCGGTTATTTGAAGTTCGAGATTTTGTAAATTCGAGCTTCTGAAGTGAATATATATATATATATATATATATATATATATATATATAAATATATATATATATATATATATATATATATATATATATATGTTTTTTTTTTTTTTTTTTGCCTACCTCTTGGGGGCACCTGACATCTGGGGCAAGAAAAACTGAAGAAAATGGCATTGGATGCCTCTTATATACCCCTGGCGCACTGACGTCAGGGAAGAAGCGACAGCAACCTATGCCGGACCAAGACTTTGGAATTCGGGCCAACTGCGGGACCGCCTGATGGCAGGATAACCCAAGTGTGATGACTGCAGAAGGGTGAACACTCGAACATCTACATTTATGGTAGGTACAAAACTGTACTTTTTGCCCTGAGTTAGTTGCACTTGGATAACCTCAGATGCATTATACTGGGCAACTAGGCTGGAGGTGTGGATATCCTTAATGAATATGGACACACCTCCACCTTTGGTGTTCTGGTCCAGGTTAGATGGCCAAAAAGTGTGGTATGAGTTATAGCCTGGTAATGCAGGGGTGCTCTCTAGATCCTTGAACTAGGTCTCAGTCACTGCACAGATATCGATGTTCTCCATTTTAAGGAGTGCCTTGAGTGAGTGCATTTTGAGATTTAGACTTCTGGCATTGAGTAGCATTACCCTCAGTTTTTGCTTGCCTGTTCCTGTTACGGTGGTGAATTTGTCATTTGAACCTTGCCTAATAAAGGCACTATAGGGGTGGCAAGGGTTTTGTATTAGAACATTACCCCACCAGATGCGCAGTAGCAAGAACCGCCCAAAGCCCACCTGCTACTCCATGTTTCCCTGTAATTGCTAGTCTTACTGTGAAGAAACATGACATACTAAACGTCGCCAAATACAATATGGAAAACAGTGTAGTTGAATCTGCGCGCTGCTGCAAGTGCGCGGTATGTATTCTATATAACAGCATACATCTAAAGGATATCTAGTCCTCTGCAGAAGCGCACATGGCAGATCTCTTTACTTGCATTTGGTTTTGATTATTGGTGTTTCTTAGCTGTTTCACATCCACTGTTTATTTGTGGTGTCACTCCTGTTTCTAAATGAGTGCTTACTGTTGAACAGTGTTCTTAAGGTAAGGGGTTTGGTGTGAGTATCTGTAGTAACGCCTTATTTCGATTAAGGTCGTGCATTTGCATGGTCTGCAGATATGTTTGTTTGTCTTTTCGGCTTTTCCCAGTTAGGGGTCGCCACAGCGGAACTGCGGTCCGCTAATGATTGGCAGTAGATTTTTTTATGGTGCCGAGTTGCTAGCCCGACGCCCAACCTTTAGCGAAGGCACACCCATTCACGCATGTCTTTCGAAGACCACTTGACTGTGGGGAGGGCATGCAGACTCCACACAGAAGGCACTCCAGCCATGAATCGAACGGGAGAACCTCTTGATGGTCTGCAGATATATATTTTTCAAAATGTAATTTCTTTTTATTTGTGATGTCTGCTTTTTGGGAGTCAGTGGATTGTGGTAACTAAACTAAGACAGGTACAAACCTAGAACTGTAACATTTAACGTACAGTTGCAGTTGTTAATAGTGACACATACCAAGCCTAATATAATGGGGAGTAAACTCTCAAATATAGAGAGGGAGAGAATTTAAGTACTGCCTTTATAAACTTAGACACTTGCTAGCATGACTGGTTTTGTGCTTGCTTAGCCTGCATTTCAGAAGAATGTAAAGTCTGAAACTAAAATATGTGTCATTATTTAGGACTTCCATGTTCAGTAATTTACCAGAACACTGCACATTTTGTGTTCTTTTCATAAGCACAACAGTGTAGTTAAGAAAGGTGGGGGGGTGCAAGGGGGCTTTCCCCCCTGCAAAAGCAATTTAAAGCACAAAATTAGGTGAGGGTGTAAAGTACTGTATACATATTGTCCTTCTGGCCTGCTAATAGTTGGACCTGTCCTTACATCTCTTACTTAAAGGACACACAATACACAGAATAACTATCTTGGAAAGGCCGTATTTCAAGAACAGCAACAAACAGTCACAGATGGAATTTTCAAAATGAATATTCAACAGGTGTCTGGATAATCTGTATGGCTTGTCACACAGCCGTATTTTGCATGCAACCTCACACGGGTTTGCCCTGTCAATCATGTACGCCACACCCATTCCTGCTTGAAAATCACGGTGGGGTAATGTTCTAATACAAAGATGCGGCAAGAGCCTTAGCCAGTATCTGGAATCCCAGGGGTGACAGGTGCAGGCCATCTCTGGCAAAGCATCGTTGTCGGTTGACATGTCGTCCCAGGCAGACACATACTGGATCCCCTTAAAATGGCACCAGAAGCTTAACCAATTGTTGAAATAAATTATTTTGTCCTTGAACTGTAGTATCATTCTGGGCAATGACAGGATGCTACTCAGGGATAGGGTCATACCTGCCTGGGCTACAAGATCAGAGAGCTCTTCCATGTCTCTTTTCATGTAATCCAGGGAGGTATATCTCAAGTCATTCACACCAACATGGACAATGACAGAGTCATATTTGTACTTGTTGTGGAGTGACCTGAGTGGGTGGGTTATGTGGTAGATCTTGGCACCCGACAGGCAGCTGATAGTAACCTTCTCCTTGTTTAGCCTGGTGAGTGGGACATCAGTGTGCCTGACTATAAAGTCACCTATGACTAGTGTGTTGGGTACATTGGTTTGCCTTATGGGCTGTGGTTTATTGGCACACTGAGTCTGTGGGCTATGTATCATTTGGTTTGTGTTGGGGAGTGGAGGTTGCTTGCATTTCTGCTTTGGAGGTCTCTGTTGCTTGAGCAGATTATTATTGAGAGCCTCTGCGAATGTTTTTGTGTTTCTATGTGTGGATTTTGGTGGTGTAGGTTTAGTGGGACTATGTGATGAGTGTGGTGTGGTACAAGTGTTTACCTTCTCCTCTTGACTGTCAAGTTCAGTCTTGGCTGGAGACAGCTTTACCTCCAGTTTGGCTAGATAAGTGCATCTCTCACAGGTTGTGGTGTTGGGCGGTAGAAAGAGAGGGTTGTCTGTGTACGTGGTAGGAAGAGAGGGTTGTCTGTGCACAAGAGGCAATTGCTACATTGCCTCAAGATGCCCAGATTCATCAGATAGACAGGAGAGAACACTGGTAGCTGACCCTTGGACATGCCTGAATAAAAAATACTTTTCTCTAGACAAGTGAGGAAAGTGAGTATAAGAGCTGTTCTTCTCTAAGCAAGTGAGGAAAGTAAGTACAAAAACTGTTTTCCTCTAGGTAAAGAGGAAGGTTGAGTGCTGTAGTAATTTGTAGCTTATTTAGTGCTGACAAGTTCTGAACAAGTGCTGAGCATGAATAAGCAAATTCAAGTGCTAAAACTAAGAATCTGTACCTGGTTCTTGTGGTAGATAGGCTACCTAGTGCTTAGCACACCCACTGATAAGCTAGAATGCTTCCCTCCAACACAGAAAGGCTAGGAGGCTCAGAAGCTTAAAACAGTCCTGGATACAGCAAATCTGTATCTGGACTAGACTAGTTACAGGAAAAGTGTTAAACATGTGCAAACATGGGCTTTTAAACCAGAAAGTCTAAAGAGATGGAAAAATTGCCCAAACAGCCAATAAACTACAATTTCTGGGCCAGACGCCACTCTTGTGGTAGATAGGCTACCTAGTGCTTAACATTCCTACTGATAACCTAGAAGGCTTCCCTCCAACACATAAAGGCTTGGGGTGCTCAGAAGTTTACAAGCAGTCCTGGATACAGCAAATCTGTATCTGGACTGGATTAGTTACAGGAAAGGTTGGAAATGAGTGCAAACACAGGCTTTTAAACCAGAAGGTTGAAAGAGATGGAAAAACTGTCCAAACAGACAATAAACTACAACTTCTTGGCCAGAAACCACTCTTGTGGTAGATAGGCTACCTAGTGCTTACCACTCCCACTGATAAGCTAGAAGGCTTCCCTCCAATGCAGAAAAGATTGGGGGGACAGAAGCTTATAAACAGTCCTGGATACAGCAAATCTGTATCTGGACTAGACTAGTTACAGGAAAGATAGGAAACAAGCACAAACGCAGGCTTTTAAACCAGTAAGTTGAAAGAGATGGAAAAACTGCCAAACGGCCAATAAACTACAATTTCTGAGTCAGAAACCACTCTTGTGGTAGATAGACTGCCTAGTGCTTACCACTTCCATTGATAAGCTAGAAGGCTTCCCTCCAACACAGAAAGGCTTGGGGGGCTCAGAAGCTTGCAAACAGTCCTGAATACAGCAAATCTATATCTGGACTAGACTAGTTACAGGAAAGGTAGGAACAAGGGAAAATGCGGGTGTTTAAACTAGAAAGTTGAAAGAGATGGAAAAACTGCCAAATGGCCAATAAACTACAATTTCTGGGCCAGAAACCACTCTGTGGTAGATAGGCTACCTAGTGCTTACCACTCCTACTGATAAGCTAGAAGGCTTCCCTCCAACACAGAAAGGCTTGGGGGGGGCTCAGAAGCTTACACATAGTCCTGGATCCAGCTAATCTGTATCTGGACTACACTAGTTACAGGAAAGGTGGGAAACAAGTGCAAACGCAGGCTTTTAAACCAGAAAGTTGAAAGAGATGGGAAAACTGCCCAAACTGCCAATAAACTACAATTTCTGGGCCAGAAACCACTCTTATGGTAGATAGGCTACCTAGTGCTTACCACTCCCACTGATAAGCTAGAAGGCTTCCCTCCAACACCGAAAGGCTTTGGGGGCAGAGAAGCTTACAAACAGTCCTGGTTACAGCAAATCTGTATCTGGACTAGACTAGTTACAGGAAAGGTAGGAAACAAGCGTAAAATGTTTTTTTCAAAATGGAGAAAGGAGAAACAGAAAATTCAAAATTAAGGACCTAAGTGGCTTGCCGGGGCTTGCCCTTCACAAATGTTCGCTCTGTACTAGGTAGAATGAGCTAGTGACACTAGACTGGAATAGAGCTTGGATAGAGCTGAACAGATGGGAC
This sequence comes from Protopterus annectens, assembly GCF_019279795.1. Taxonomy (NCBI): domain Eukaryota; kingdom Metazoa; phylum Chordata; order Ceratodontiformes; family Protopteridae; genus Protopterus; species Protopterus annectens. The sequence goes on along the minus strand of NC_056727.1, from coordinate 1,084,511,879 downwards.
TGGTAGGAGTGTCTGAAGTCAAAATATGATCTCACTGTACTCGGTTGAGTAAGCAAATGAGACAGACCCAGGAGGAGTGTTCACACACAAATTTACAGGAGGGGCAGGCAATTCTAAAGCCACCAAGATTAATACCAGAAAAAGAACAGGGAGAGTGGGTGGAAAACTAACTGCAGAGACAGAGAGATACCACAGTATTCTATGAAACAATTAAATAGAAAAATAAATAACTACAGGGAGACACAGACCACAATATTCAATGAAACAATTAAATACACAGAAAAATAAAATGCAGTACAATCTTTAAGACTGCAAGTTTGTACTTAACTGAGCTAGTAATGCAGTTGATTGTAGGTATGTAGCAGAAGCCAAACAACTCAGATATTGAGCAGCAATAAATTCAAAGATATGTGATTAACACTTTTAAATACAGAGAAACCCTCTTGGCTAAGAGTTTAACACTGAATATCAATGAAGTGAAATACAACAGCTCCCACTAACTGCAGAGACAGAAAGAGACCACAGTATTCTATGAAGCAATTAAATAGAAAAATAAATAACTACAAAGAGACACAGACCACAACAGTCAATGAAACAATTAAATGCACAGAAAAATAAAATGCAGTACAATCTTTAACACCACAAGTTTGTACTTAACTCAGCTAGTAATGCAGTTGATTGTAGGTATGTAGCAGAAGCCAAATAACTCAGATATTGAGCAGTAATAAATTCAAAGATATGTGACTAACACTTATAAACACAGAGAAACCGTCTTGGCTAAGAGTTTAACACTGAATATCAATGAAGTGAAACACAATAGCCCCCACTAACTGCAGAGACAGAGAGAGACCACAGTATTCTATGAAACAATTAAATATAAAAATAAATAACTACAAAGAGACACAGACCACAACAGTCAATGAAACAATTAAATACACCGAAAAATAAAATGCAGTACAATCTTTAACACTGCAAGTTTGTACTTAACTCAGCTAGTAATGCAGCTGATTGTAGGTATGTAGCAGAAGCCAAACAACTCAGATATTGAGCAGTAATAAATTCAAAGATATGTGACTAACACATATAAATACAGAGAAATCCTCTTGGCTAAGAGTTTAACACTGAGTATCAATTAAGTGAAATACAATAGCTCCCACTAACTGCAGAGACAGAAAGAGCCACAGTGAAAATGCTGGTTTTGTGGTGGGAAGCTGAAACAAGCTGGTTATGGAAAATGTGTGCTTTTTTAAATATGGACTCATAATGTATACTACAGTATGCAGTATTGGAGTATTTTTCCCACAGTCAGCTAAATGACAAAGTCTTGTCTGCCAATTACTATGACATAAAAGGGAGTTGCCTTGAGAGTTAAAGTGAGGATGTTAGTTCCTTACAGGAAGGATCATCTGAAAAAAGGTCTGCATTTGAAAGAAGACCTGGAAGAGAGGAGTGAGATGGCCTAGTCCAGGATAATCTTTGCAGTATACCTTGAAGAAGTACCTGTTTTTCATACTTGGATGTTGGGCTTGGTAGAGGCCTTCATCCTTGGACTTTCTTTGTGCTTGAAGAGGCAGTATGGATTGAACATGGTTATGAGAAATTCATTAAGGTACTGTATGTTTCTTTTGCAAGTGCAAAGCCAACTTGGTTAACATTTTTGTTTGCCGGTTATGGAATAAATATGTTTTACATATGTCCTGGCTGTTATGCCTTTTTGGACTTATGCTGGTGATGTATGCATGGGATTTTGGCCAGAAACTTGACAAGTTTTAGTTCATTGCTGTGCCTTTGCTGAAAAGTACAAACCATATTGGGTTGCAATTTCCCTATTGTACTATAACTGTTGTGTCCCTGCCATGGATAACTAGTACCTGCAACTTTACAAGATTTACCAGGGAAAGTCATGAAATCATGTAGAAAGATTGAACAAAGGATGGTGCAGTTGCCAACAATAGGTGATTATGATGGCCAACATAGCTGCAATGTCTAGACTGTGCCATCTATTGAAAAAAAAAACAGCCAGGGTGATTGACCTGGAAACTTATGTAGAGATATTTGCACGTTCTCCTGCTACAGCACACTGAATACAAGCAGATAGTACAAGAATCCTATCATCTCTGCTGATAGGAGAGGTACTAAAAACACACATCATGATGGATGAAATGGACTGCATGGACTATGACAAACGTAAGAAAGAACTGTTAGTCAGGACTGCTGCAACCTCTAAGGTAGAAGAAGTAATGTTTCATAACTAAACTTTTAATGTAGATAAACTAGTAAATGTACAGATGCATACATTAACTACAATTTAAAGTTCTGGCCTGAACCTGATAGCAACGATAAAGGAAAAATGATACAAGGTTTAGCAGTAGGCATATCTCAAAGGACTGTGCCTAGTAATATATGAAAATTAGTACTACAAATTGACCCAAACTACTCTTATAGACTAATATCTTTGGTAGAATAATCATCAGTCTCTTACCTAGACTAAAATTATAGTAAGAAATGTAACTTTGTCTGTGAAATAAAATGCTAGTAATGTTTTAATTTGTTATAAATGTGTGGTGGGTCATGTTAAGTTCTGTGCTACTAAACAGAATACTGCTGTGTAAACTGAAATACATGCATTATACGAGGTTGTTTCAACATGTGGGATAATGCAGTCAATCCAGTGTCACTGTGTTACAAACAGACTAGTAAAATGTTCTACATATTTAGAAGGAAGGGAAGTTCAAGTCCTACTAGATTCTGGAAATATGATTTCCCTGTCAAGCTTTTCCTAGTTTATAAGCATAAAAATAGTAGCAATCAAAAACTGAAGGTAGCTGTAGACCAACAACCATCAGACTACCTAGAAATGTATTTATTTATTTTAATTATTTGACATTTGGTAACCAAGAAAGTTTGATTGGGCAGAGATTACCTATTTTCAGAAGAGGCATACACGTACATACATATCTATCTATCTATATATATCTACACACACACACACACACACACACACACACACACACACACACACACACACACATATATATATATATATAATTTTTTTTTTGGTGGACGATGCCAGATGGAAATGGTTAATGAATTAAGGTGGTAGTTGAGAGGAACATGTATAAGATTAAAAGGTTTTAGAGTGGTTGAGGTATAATCTGAGGTATAAGAGACAAAAGATTATGTGGGAGAAGAACACAAGCATAACCAGGTTTTAGAAGGATGTCCCTTAAAGAGGGTCTTGAAGGTTTGGTAATGAGAGACTTGACTGTTACATACTGACAGGCTATTCCAGGCCTTGGCTAAGTAGTAAGAGTAGAGGGAGAGTCTGTTTGACTTTAGTGGTTTGTAAACAGATAAATGTTTGTGAGAACAGCATAGTTTCTGCTGGGGAGTGTAGTGTTGTAGTAGGGCAGAGGTGGCTGGAGGGTTTGCAAAGTATTTTGTGAGTTAGTAGTATGAGCTGGTGGAGAAGTTCAAGCAAGTTTAGTTTTTTAATGGGTAGGTAGTGGTGTGACTTTTAAGGTTGTCTTGTAGCACATTTTGTGATTTTGTTGTAACATTGACTTAATTTGTTTTAAAGGGAGGACTTTAGGTTAATTAGTACAGGGGAGGCATACAGGAAGGGAAGGTAAGAGGTAAGCTGCTGCAAGTTCAGCTTTAAAAGATTTAGTTAGAAACAGTTTAGCCCTGTATAACATGGCTAGTTTGATGGTATTGTTTATGTGCAGATCAAATTTGAGATTGCCGTCCACTGTAACACGTAACAGTTTAGAATGAGGAACAACTTCAACCTCTGTATTGTTTAATGATGTTATTTTAAAGTTTAGTTTGTCTAGAGAATGCTGTTTGGGTAAAAATACTAGGAGTTTTGTTGTTTTGGGATTTAGTAAGAGATGGTTGTTGATAAGCCATTTCTTGATGGAGTTAAAGACATCTTGTCTTACGGTTTGCAGTTGAGTAGGGCTGTTGTGGGAGTAGATTGGAGAAGAGTCATCAGCATATTATATAATAGTAGCTTGTTTGGATACAGATTAAAGATTGTTCATGAATATGTTAAACAGAAGTTGGCCTAGGACTGAGCCCTTTGGAATGGCATTGCTGACAGGTAAATGAGGGGATTGAGTGGAGTCCCATTTAACAGACTGATGTCTATTGGATAAATATCTGGAGAACCATAATATGGTATTGTTGGTACAGCCAAGGAGAGAAAGTTGTGATAAGAGTTTAAAATAAGAAGCAGTATCAAAAGCTTTAGAGAGATCACGGAAGAAGGTTGAGGCAAAATCACCTCTATCTCTGGCTTTATTAACTGTATCAGTGAAAGTTAAGAGAGCTTTGGTGGTACTATGTGCAGATTGGAATCCGTGCTGAGAGGGAGAGAAAAGTTTATTTTTATTTAAGTGATTAAGGAATTGTTTGTGGATACATTTTCGAGAATTTTGGATAGTGGTGACAGTATAGCAATAGGTCTACACACACACACACACACACACACACACACACACACACACACACACACACATATATATATATATTTTTTTTTTTGGTGGACGATGCCAGATGGAAATGGTTAATGAATTAAGGTGGTAGTTGAGAGGAACATGTATAAGATTAAAAGGTTTTAGAGTGGTTGAGGTATAATCTGAGGTATAAGAGACAAAAGATTATGTGGGAGAAGAACACAAGCATAACCAGGTTTTAGAAAGATGTCCCTTAAAGAGGGTCTTGAAGGTTTGGTAATGAGAGACTTGACTGTTACATACTGAAAGGCTATTCCAGGCCTTGGCTAAGTAGTAAGAGTAGAGGGAGAGTCTGTTTGACTTTAGTGGTTTGTAAACAGATAAATGTTGTTTGTGAGAACAGCATAGTTTCCGCTGGGGAGTATAGTGTTGTAGTAGGGCAGAGGTGGCTGGGGAGACTAAGGGTTTGCAAAGTATTTTGTGAGTTAGTAGTATGAGCTGGTGCAGAAGTTCAAGCAAGTTTAGTTTTTTAATGGGTAGGTAGTAGTGTGACTTTTAAGGTTGTCTTGTAGCACATTTTGTGATTTTGTTGTAACATTGACTTAATTTGTTTTAAAGGGAGGACTTTAGGTTAATTAGTACAGGGGAGGCATACAGGAAGGGAAGGTAAGAGGTAAGCTGCTGCAAGTTCAGCTTTAAAAGATTTAGTTAGAAACTGTTTAGCCCTGTATAACATGGCTAGTTTGATGGTATTGTTTATGTGCAGATCAAATTTGAGATTGCCGTCCACTGTAACACGTAACAGTTTAGAATGAGAAACAACTTCAACCACTGTATTGTTTAATGATGTTATTTTAAAGTTTAGTTTGTCTAGAGAATGCTGTTTGGGTAAAAATACTAGGAGTTTTGTTGTTTTGGGATTTAGTAAGAGATGGTTGTTGATAAGCTAGTTCTTGATGGAGTTAAAGACATCTTGTGTTATGGTTTGCAGTTGAGTAGGGCTGTTGTGGGAGTAGACTGGAGAAGAGTCATCAGCATATTATATAATAGTAGCTTGTTTGGATACAGATTAAAGATTGTTAATGAATATGTTAAACAGAAGATGGCCCAGGACTGAGCCCTTTGGAATGGCATTGCTGACAGGTAAATGAGGGGATTGAGTGGAGTCCCATTTAACAGACTGATGTCTATTGGATAAATATCTGGAGAACCATAATATGGTATTGTTGGTACAGCCAAGGAGAGAAAGTTGTGATAAGAGTTTAAAATAAGAAGCAGTATCAAAAGCTTTAGAGAGATCACGGAAGAAGGTTGAGGCAAAATCACCTCTATCTCTGGCTTTATTAACTGTATCAGTGAAAGTTAAGAGAGCTTTGGTGGTACTATGTGCAGATTGGAATCCGTGCTGAGAGGGAGAGAAAAGTTTATTTTTATTTAAGTGATTAAGGAATTGTTTGTGGATACATTTTCGAGAATTTTGGTTAGTGGTGACAGTATAGCAATAGGTCTGTACTTAAATAGATCTGTTGAGTTCCCACCATTTTGAAGTGGAATAATAAAGAACGTTTTTCCAAAAGGGAGGGACGTAAGCTTCATTGATTGATCTGTTAATGCGTAGAGAGATAAGGTACATTATAGACCTAGCATCAATTTTTAGAAATTTGTTGGGGAGATTATCACAGAAAGAAGAGCAGGATTTGAGATTACTAAAGATGATTTTAATGAGTGATGTAGGAACAGGTTTAAGAGGGAAAGGTAGTAGAACTGGAGGAGAAGTTGTTTGTTATGGTTGCAATGATTTCTGTGAAATATGTATTAAATTTGAGGCAATGTCAGTGTTGGTATCATTGGTAGAAGGTTGTGGCATAGAATTTGTGCCAGGGTGGAGTATGTTTTTGACAGGTTGCTAGAATATCTTACAGCTGGATTTGTTGATATGTTGAGGGTCTGAATAATACAGTTTTTTATCTTTACTTACATGTTTTTGGTTATATTTCACAGTTCACTATAGTGTAATAAATTAGTAAGGGATTTATTTTTCATGTAAGTTTTTCAGGCCTATCTCTGTTGCATATAATGGATTTTGTGTGTGATGAGAGACAAGGAGAGAGACTACATTTGTATTTTTTTTTGTTTTTTTTTTCTTTGAGGAGAGGTTAGGCTGTTTAATATGTTTAGAAATATTGTGTTGAAGTTATCTACTGCTTTATCAAGAGGTATGTATTTAAGGAAATACCAGTTTATAGAGCTTAGAATATTGGTGAAGATAAGTGGGTTGAAGTTAGTTGGGTCCCAAATGGTTTTATAAGTGTGTTGTTTGTTAGACTGAGAGATAAGTCTGGTGGTAGTGGTAGGGTGGTGATCACTAAGAGCATCAGGGAGTACTGTTGGTTCTGTATAGCTGTTTGGGTGGGTTACTAAAATCCAGTCAATGATTGAGCCAATGAGGTTGGATTTGTTGGTATGAGTGGGGTGATGTATTAGTTGGGAAAAGACAAACGGGTTGATACTGTTGCTGGGGAAATGTGTGGAGAGTTTCAGCCAATCAGTATTAACATCACCTAGGATTATGGTTTCATGAGAAAAATTGGAGGAAATGCAGGATAACATATTTTCTAGAGTAGATAAATTGTTGCCCAGTGGGATATAGAGAGCAATTATAGTAATGTTTTTGTGTTTGTTTAGCTTAAGGTTAGAGATGAGTAGTTCAGCATTACTGAAATTAGAAATGGGATGGCTAGAAGGGGTAAGGGAGTGATGGGTAAGGTACATTATGGTACCTCCTCCAGCTTTTTTATTTAGACAATCTTTTCTTAGCATGTTAAATTCTGAGGGAAGTACTTCAGAATATTTAATATGAGGTTTGAGACAAGTTTCAGAAATTACAGGTATATCGGGAGAACATAGGGTTATCCAGGTGTGGAGCTCATTGATTTTATTGCATATGCTACATGTATTTATAGAGAATAATTTGAGTTTGTTGAGTTTTGATGGTTTATGAATAGACAAAGGATGGGGAGTGTTAATTGGACCTGGGTTGGGGTGAATGCCTCCACATAGTAACAGCAGATTGTTGAACAGCTGAGAGATACTGATTTTGGTTCTGGGGTTATAAGAAATGAGTTTGGCTTTTGGTGACTGAGTAGGGTAATAGAGTATTTTGAGTTTAATGAAGAGTAAAGGAGAGATTTAAAAAAAGGCTAGGAGTAATTGGTAAAGAGTAATGAGAAGAGTGATGGTATACAGTGAATATGGAGGTAGGAGAGATTAGTCTGGCTAGGATAGGGATAAAGTAGGATGACAGAGAAGAGAGAGAGAGAGAGAGATAGAAAAGGACTAAGTGAGGAGACTTAGGATTAGCATGGTAAAGTAGGAAGGTAAGTCATGTAGTGTATTAGAAGTTTGAGGGATAACTAAAGAGTTGGAGAAGTGTTGAAAGAAGTATAGTTAAGCGGAACATTGACAGATTCTTGGTGTACTTGAAGAGAAAGGAGCTGTGAGTGCTCTGGGAAAAGGTGTTGAGGTAAACTACAGTACAGTAAGACAGAGTATAATAAAATAATAGTACTATAAAAGTAAGTAGCATTGAAGGAAGTGGCAGTAGTGTGTGACAGAAAAATGTAAATTTGCAGAGTACTGGGAAATGTATTGGACAGCAGCTGTAAGGTGAATTGGGGTACTAGAATTTCCAGTATCTACACTGTTTAGAAGATAGTGATAGTATAAAAGAATTAGACAGAGGTGCAGGAAGATTAAAAAAAAAGGTGTAGGAAGGTTGTTAGGGGATTAGGAGAAGATGTAGAGTTGTAGTAGGTGTACTGACAGTGAGGTCTAGGAAAGATAAGATAAGAACAAAGTTAATATGGGGTGTTAAAGACAGAGGTTGAAAGAGGATGTAGGGTGTAAGATCTGAGAAGTGTGAGTACTGCAAGATGCTGTATGTTTAAACGGGGAGAGAATGTGAGGTAGGATGAGGAAAGAGGGGGAATGGTCAGGATGACGTGATGGTGGGAAATGCAAAGAAAGTGATATCAGAGGGGGGGTGGTTTGTTAAGTATAAATGTAAGGATAGTGGGGGTGAGTGAGAATTGGGGGTAGGGTAGGGTGGCGGATGAGTCCGCATGCAGCACAGGTGATTGGAGTGGGTAGAAACAGTGAGGTGAGTCATCCAGAAAAAAGCTATCAGTAAAAAAGCAGTGATTAGTAATGTAGAGGTACCATAGAAATCCAGCGATACTTTGAATAACAAGGGATTAGAACAACTAAGAGGTGGAGGGGGCAAGACTGTTATCATCCATTTCAGTTTCAAGTTGGCTTAGTTGCTTATTTAGATGCAAGGCATGCAAGTAGAGACTTTCTGTGTAAATAAATAAAAGACAGCTTCAGAAAAAACTATGCTGCTTTTATGGAGGGCCAAACTAACAGGCTGCTGTTACATAGCGAGAGTGTGTTTGCTAAGCTACAGAGTGTGTGCAGTATTTTGAACTACAGTCACTAGGTTGATATATAAATAGTGATTCAAAGAGAGGATGCAGGCAAATATTAGTGTAGCAAGACATAGTTAGATATAGCAGTCACATACAAGCTTTATTAGAGTGTTTGGTAGAGAAAACTCAATTTAACAGTTGGGAAATGTCCGGCTGTGTCTGTTCTGCACTGATGTCAGGGATGTTAATAAGGCTCGTTGCACAAGTAGGACAGAAAGCTGGGTCTTCTAGTCAGGGGGGAATTGCTAAAGAAGACAAGGAAAAGTAAACATTAGGCAGAGAGAAATAGTGTTACAACATAACTTGGAGGACTAAAAATGCAGATTGGTGCAAATTAAGGAGCTCACTTAACAACAGCTAGCAACTGCCAAGATAAAGAATAAATGGGCAGTACAATGCAAAAGCGATAGAAGAAAATCATTACAATGCAAATCAATGTCTGATAACCTTGCTTCAAAGGTTCATAAGGATACCATTAAAAAGAAAAGAGACCTGAAAGCACATTTGCAAAGACAGGACTAAAGGGTCAGAATTTACAGACCACAAATACACATATTGGTAACCAGAATGCAAATAACAACTGCTCAACAATTTACTACATTCAGAACTAAGTTAGCGAGTTCATAGATTCATAGGATTATAGGTAGGTACTAGGCTATCAGCCCTGGGGCCTATACAAGCACAGCCAAAAAGGTACCATGGCTTTTGCCACCCAAGAAAATTATTTTCCTGTGCCACTGTCGAGCAGAGCCACAGAGGTGATCCCCAGGGTGAAGTTCCTATTTCCCATCCAATCATCAAGATTTTTCTTGAAGAGTGATAATGAGGAGCTTTGTTTGATATAGATAGGTAGTTTATTCCAGAGTATGGGAAGTCTCTGTGACAGGAATCTATCCCTCTGGCATGTTCTGTTTATTGTGGTGACAAGGTTTGGGTCCCTAGAGCGTGTAGCTCGGAGGGATTGGGATTTCTTTAAGTGGAGCATGTCCAACAGCTCTGGGTTTGACATAGCTTTGTATGTTAGGCAGAGATCATCTCTGAGTAAGCGATATGCGACGGAGTAAAGCTGGAATTTTTTGAGACGGTCTGCGTAGGGCATCTCTTTGTGAGGTATTTCTGCAGCCTTTCTAGTTGTTGTAGATGTCTTGTGAGGTACATACCAAAAGGGCGTTGTACTCTATAATGGGTCTAATCAGTGATGATTAGAGGGGAACAATAACCTCTTTTTTTCTGGATGAGAAACCTTTTGTGATGAGGTGTCCCATGTAGAAGGATTTCCTGACTACTGTGGCAATGTGATTATCAAAGGAGAGACTACTGTTCACCTGTGTCCCAAGGTCTCTTATCACACTTTCGGTGTTAAGTATACTACCTCCTATGTTGTAGTTCATGGGTACACAGTTTTTACCAAAGGGGATGACAATGCACTTTTTGGCATTCAGCTTGAGGCCATGGCTTTGACACCAGGCATCTGTCTCAGTGAGGCTGTTTTGTAGGATGTCCACATCGTTAGGAGTTTCGATTATGGCTCCTAGTTTGCAGTCATCTGCGAACTTCGTTAGCCAAAGACCTTCTGCTTTAGCCTGTACTTCAGAGAAGTAGATACCAAACAGGAGAGGACCCAGGACTGAACCCTGTGGTACTCCACTTGTCACTGGTCTGAAGTCGGATTTGGAGTCTGCTACTTTCACAGTGTGGGTTCTGTCAGTGAGCAAGTGCTACTGAACATGAAAATATGAGTACAGTACAGTACAGTCTATAAGCTTTGAAACATAGTAACCAAACAATATAGTAAATACTTTCTCTAGGCATCAGAAAAAGGACTGTATTTCTGCTAAAAATACATGTAGACACTGCACATAGCAGCACCCATACTGGTAAAAGAATACATAAAGAAAAACAGTGAATTGTATTCAAAATGTATTTAGCAGCTAATGTGTTCAACATACAGCAAGCTATATTAAAAGAGGCCAGAGAGAGATAGTAAGAGAAAATATAATAAAAATGGCCGCAAAAGTCATTCCCTTCCATGTGTCCATGCTAATTAATAGGTCCATAGCAGAAAGATATGTCCCATTTTTGGAAAAAAATCCTACATCATACCACTGCACAAAGGTGGCATACCTACAGAGATTAATAACTATAGACATAACTGATAGCAATTCTCTCCCCCTCTCCAAAATATTAGAGAAATGCATCCATATGCAGCTGATGCAATACCTAACCTCAAATAACCTGCTCTCAGAAACACAACATGGCTTTAGGCCTCAGCACAGCACCACTACTACTCTACTACATTTTACCAATATAATCAACCAACATATAAACGATGGTCTGCTATTGTCCACCAAGTTCTTAGACTTGTCAAAGGCATGTGGTATTGTCTTGCACCAGCAACTGCTCATTCAACTCTCCTCAATAGGACTTTCACAATACTCCTTGTTGTGGTTCCTTAGTTACCTATCTGGAAGGCAACAAGCCATTAAATGGCAACAAACCTACTCATCCTTTCAACCATTTACTACATGTGTCCCTCAGGGCTCTATCCTGGGTCCTCTACTATTTAATATATTTATTAATGACTTCCACTCACCATGATACTTTAGTTCAGTATGCCAGATGACTCAAAATTAATATATGCAGCCTCAATAATAAATAAGCTCCAAGACATTACCCAAAAATCATTCTCTTATATAGAAACATGGCTCAAAGAGAAAACCTCCTACTCAACCCCAAGAAAAAGTTAATGCTTTTCACCTCAAAAAGTTGCCAAAATCAAAAGCAATCTTTTACCATAAAGTCAGCAAATAATACTATCATTGAAACTGTAACTCACGGTAAACTTCTAGGCTTTATAATAGGTTGTTGTTTTTATTCTTTCGTTTTTTCCCGGTTAGAGGTCGCCACAGGGGAACTCCGGTCCGCTAATGATTGGCAGTAGATTTTTTTTACGGGTGCCGAGGTGCCAGCTCGACGCTCAACCTTCAACGAAGGCATGCCCATTCTACGCATGTCTTTCGAACGCCACTCGACCATGGGTAGGACATGCAGACTCCACACAGAAGGCGCTCCAGCCGAGAATCGAATGGGAGAACCTCTTGCTGTAAGGCAACAATGCTACCGCTGCACCACCGCGGCTTGCTTTATAATAGGTAACAGTCTCAAATATGACCACCCATATATTGCACACCATTAAATCTACACACCAGAAACTAGGGTCTCTTTATAGGATCAATGGATTCCTTAGAGATACTGCAAGAAAAACTCTAGCTACCACCTTCTTAATGCCGACTCTTTTATACACCACTCCTATCCTAACAAACATAAACAATACTCAAAGAAAGAAACTTGCCTTCTGCTACAATAAAATGGCTAAATTTGCCACCAGTCTCCCTCACAGGACCCACCACTGTCTTAGCTTAAAGCAATTAAACTGGCTTGAACTGCACAACCGTCTAACATATTTACAACTGACTACAGCACACAAACTCATTCATCTTCCAGAAAAATGCCCCGCACTACAAAATTTATTACTACCCTATTGTCCAGCTAGGGATCTCCATTCTAGTAACAAATTCTTATTACTTACAAATAAGTCAAATAATGTTGCAGGAGACTCGCTCTACTCCCAATGTGTTGCTAAATTTTGGAATAGTACCCCCATGCAAATAGAACTCTTTGACAACCTCTGCAGTTTTAAACCACTGCTTAAACAACATCTTAAACAATCCTGGTCCTGCACATGTTCATCCCAGGGTTAAAACTTTTTCAATACTCTCCTTAAACATAAATTTCTCAACCTCTTACTGAAACGACAAAACAATTTTTATATATAACTCCTGCCTGCACAATCCACTAAGTTGCACATTTGCTTTCTCTTTAGTAACTTATACCTCGGGCCGGATTTACGAAAGCTTGCACGGAGTGCAAGAAGAGTGTAGGACCTCACGCCGGCAATATGTCTGCCGTCCGATCCAGGTACAGCTGGCAGGGGTGTGCATGAGAGCTGCTAAAGCTACTCTTGCACGGACAGTGTCATGGTATGCAAATTACCTCATTTGCTGGTGAAAGCCATGCAAATGAGGTAAATTTGCGATCCAGGAAACACTAACCTGTCCGTGGAAGATTAGTGTTAGCTGCAGAAATGTACTCCGTTGGTAACGGAGTACAGTTTTGCCAATAGCTAAACGGAGTTATGACAGCTCCAAATAAAGGATGCATACAGTTGAGGATGCATGCCAATGGCCAAATATAAGGCTATTGGCATTTATAAATGTTTAAAAATATAAAAATTTTACTTTTTCCCCCCAATCTCTGATGTTTAAGCATAGCGCAGCACCACACAAATGTGCAGCGCTTATAAAAACAAGAAAATAATTAAAAAAAAGCCAGAAATAGGCATTTTCACTGAAAAACTTATTCTGCCATGCAGGTGAATGGCAGGCTGAAGACAACATGGCCACTGAGTAGTGGTTGCTAAAGGGGGGGGGGGGCTCAGTGTGAGAGATGTAATCATGCATTAGTAGGCAATCCTATGCAAATGAGGATAAGGATAGTGAATCCCAATTTTCCCAAGATAGGAAACTCCTTACAAACATGCACACAGCGTGTGCGCACGCGTGCGAGCATTTGCGCAGCGCTTCCCCCTGGGTGAAAACAGAAAGGCAAAAGGAAGGAAAAGAAGTAGTAGGACATTAACCAAGGAGAACTAGCAGAGCTGCCAGGTGAAATATATCAGAATCAGCCAATTAAACAGGCAGCAGACTAGCCCAGCCCAGCACTTTAAACTCTGCAAACAGCATTCCCCCTTGTTTTTTCCCAAGAACTCTGCAACACTGCAGTATACAAAGAGGCAAAGCTTAAAAAGCTTAAGTCAGACACAATGTTAGGGGCTGCTCCTGCTATCCTAAACCAACATGTGCAAGGTGCTGAGGGTGGTGATGTTGTGAATGCTGCTGGGCAACCCACAGTGAGGAGACGGAGAAGAGTGTACAGACCCAGAGTAACCTACCTATATGAGCTGGAGATAGTGGAGCGCTATAGGGTGGACAGAGACCTCATACAGCAAATTGTTGAGCTGTGCCGGCCACACCTCACACACAGAATCAACAGAGGGGAACCCATCCCAGTGGATACCAAGATATGTCTTGGCCTAAGAATACTAGCTAGAGGTACCTTCCAAAGACCAACTGGTGATATGATGGAGATTTCACAGGCATCAGCATCCAGGGTACTCCACCAGTTCCTGGATGCCATGTCAGCACATGTCGATGACCACGTATATTTTCCCAATTCCCGTGAGACATTGGCCAACAATATGCATCTTTTCCACCAAATAGTAGAATACCCTGAGGTAGTGGGTGCAATAGACTGCATGCAGATATGCATCAAAGCACCACCCTGTGAGCAGGGTAGGGTCTACATCAACCGCAAGAGCTTCCCCTCCATCAACTGCCAGGTCGTGTGCGATGCCCAGGGCATAATAATGAATGTGTGTGCTGGCTGCCCTGGAAGCTATCACGATTCACACATCTGGCATCTGACGTAGCTGTACCAGAGATTTGCCAATGGGGACATCCCTGATGGTCACCTAGTGGGGGATGCTGGATATGCACTGGAGGGGACACCCATCAGAAATGCACACACACCTGAACAAGAACTCCATAATGAGGCACACGCACAAACAAAAAACATAATTGAGCATGTGTTTGGGATGCTCAAGTCACGGTTCCGGTGCCTGGACACATCTGGTAGAGCCTTGCAGTACTCACCAACTACATGTACCCAAATTGTTATGGTACGTGCCATGGTACACAATATGATCCTGTGGAAACAGCTGCAGCAGGAACAGCATGGGGCATGGCCAAACAGCCCTCCACCATTGCCAAGGCCTGCACAGGCACAGCGTGACTCGGAGGAGGAACAACTTGAGCCTGCCCCAGTAGGCAGAAGGAGGCGTGCCCAGTATGCCCTGGCCTTGACAAAGAGGCAACGCATAGCACATACACTGACTCAGTAGGAACCCTGGAAATGACACCTCTCTCTGACTCACACATACAGTAAAAGGGATGCCTAACATGACCCTACCTGTTTTCAAAAATGTATAGGGAGTGTACTATGTGCATCCCACATAGGCAGCCCTGCATCACCACCTGAGGCATGAGTGCCCTATTTTAAGCAATATAAAACACAGCTAAGCTCATTTTACCAGTATTGAGCATATTTAAATCCAATTGTGCATAGCTGCACACCGCGCTAACCAGCGCAACGTATGGCAACATCTGGCAATGTTGGGCAAAGTCGGGCAAAGCCGAGCAAAGTCGGGTAAACACGCTCACACCTGCTTTACTGTTCCTTAACCAGTCAGGTCTGCCCAGCAGGAAAATAAAAAGCAGTGACAGGGCTTGAACGCAAGATACTGTGCACTATAGTCACAGTACTGAACCACTAAGCCATGACAGTATTTCACTGGCACAGACACAACTTAAGTCACTCACACATACCAGTTGGGGGGGGGGGGTCACATACCTAACAGTCACAGCCAGCAGGACAATTGTAGACAAACGCAAACACAAACAAATGCTGTATCATGCCCTCTGAAGAGGCATATGAGTAATCTCCCCCCAGGCCTATGCAGACAGATAACAGTAGGCCAGGCAGTGTGATGTCGGTTGGGTAGGCTATGAAGTCACAAACTAATATGCGTGTAATTGGAAGCTAAGGTCTGTAGTACAGTGGTATGCCTCAAGCCAGTATGATAGGCAACAGTACAGACTGAAATGGAGTACCTGACATAGCAGTGCAGGCCTAGCAAATGTCTATAAGTGTCAGGTGTACCCCACCATCCTATGTAATCCCACAGTAACAATCAGGTGTGCCCCCGGGTAGAAATTTACAAATAATAGCTGCCCCCCTGTATGTAGAAATGTTGATAAGTCTATGCAAATTGACTCATGGAAGCTCTGCAGGCACAACGTGCTTCCTGTCGATGTAAAACACAAAGATGAGCCCTGAAGTAAAAAACAACTTGAATTTTCACACACATATATAGTATATATATATGCCCATAGTGGGCATGCTCACACACTTAAACAAATTTAGCAAATGTCAGTCAACAACATACTGAAAGGTCATACTGGGCATGCTCACACAATTAAACAAACAAAGCAAATTTCAGTCAACAACATATTGAAAGGTCATACTGAGCATGCTGACACACTTAGGCCATTTCTGAGTACAGCAGTCAGCTACACATATCTGGCAGTTGCAATTCTTACTCCAGACACATGTCACTATTCACCAATCCTGCCTTGCGCACACAGTGATATGAAAACAGACCCATATAATATATCGGACCCCTGTCATAATCAAACTATGTAATACAAGTACTTAAGTTGTTCAAAGAAAGTGAAAATCCAAAGAAGATCAATAAATCTCCGATCAGTATCGTCAAGAAACAATGAGCACTCCTAACATTATCCAAGCCATGTTTTGGCAAAAATATTGCCAGAGTCCATAGAGAACCATGAAGCTTTCTTTAGCTATGTCATAAATATCAATGTAAACTCATATATGTTCTGAGTCAGTGCAAAGTGTAAATGAATACATGTACATGACTGACATTGCCAACATCTTGTCAGACAGGTTCATACATATTTACCCCCCCTCTCACTGACAAAAGGGCCCATTACCATACCTGGAGATTGTGAAAAGCCAGAAATTACATATATAATGGTTAAACAGCTCTATCCAAACCTAAAAACACGGTGTCTATGGGATGACATGGTGTCCCTGGCTGTGTCATATGTGAACTCCAAAACAAACAGACCCTGCACCTGAACAGTCTGTTGAGACTCACCCTCTGTACAGGATATGAAACTGTTGAATGGGTTACAGCAACATTTGGCACACTCCACAAGTGTTGGTGCACAACAGACCATGGGAACTAATGTCTTATAAGCCTAATAAGCCTGATCTGCAAGGCCATGGAGTCCATCATTATGGAACTCATTAACAGAGCTATTAGGAGCCTACAAACACCCAACCCTACCCATTTTGGTTTGGTCAGGGGCAGATTATGGTCCCTAAACCTGCTAGACAGTTTTCAAGGCAGTTACCCAGAACATACATCAATGAAATGAGCTCCACATGGCCTACATAGACCTTGAAAAGCCCCTTTCCAACATCCCACACACATGTCGTATCCACAAAATCAACAACATGTGCATAAACACGTATGTCATCTGATGGATTGCCAAATGGGGCACAGATAGATCCCACAAGATAAGAATTGTGGTCTCCCTGTTGGACTATAAGCTGGTAACAACTGCTGTCCCCCATGGCTCAGTCCTGGGACCCCTCCTGTCTGGTGTATACTTTTCAGAAATACAGTCAAACACACGAGGGCTATGGTTAGCAAAGTTTGTGGATGACTGCAAAAAGTTGTCATAATCGATGTTTGGGACAACAGAGACATCCTTAAAAAGGGTCTCAGTCAGACAGATGTGGTGTCAAAATTATAGCCTCGAGCTATAGTCATACAAATACCACATAGGTGCCAACACCCTAAATATGGAGGTAATAATAAGGGATCTATGGACACATGTGGATAGTCATCTCTACTTCCAGAAACACATTCACAAAGTGGTTAGAAAATCATGCTATGTGTTCCCACAAATTGCCAAAGTCTTTGCATGTAGGTCAAAGGAGGTTCCCTCTACTCATCAGTCATCAGACCCATCAGAGAGTAACACGGCACACTTGTGATTAATCTGACTAGGCACCTTCAGCAGCTGGAAAGACCACTGAAGTACGTCAACAAGAGGATTACTGGCCTCAAACAGTTGCCCCGCAAAAAACACAGCATCAATGGGACCAGACGGTGTCCCGGGCTGCGTCCTACATGAACTCCAAGAAGAGCTAAACCCAAACATAAAACTACTGTTCAGTCAAAGCCTTACTACAGGATATGTGCCCAAAGAGTGGCGTACAGCAACAGTGGTCCCTCTCCATAAAGGTGGTGCCTCAACGGATCCTGGAAACTATCGCCCCATAAGCCTGACTAGCTTGGTCTGCAAACCTATGGAAAGGATCATCATGGACCTCATAAATAAAGATATTGGGGACCTACAGACACTGGATCCTACCCAGTTCGGCTTTGTTAAGGGCAGATCCTGCCTCTTAAACCTGGCTGATTTCTTTGAAACAGTCACCAAGGCCATTGACGAGGGGAAGGTGGTCCACACAGCCTACCTGGACCTCGCAAAAGCCTTCGATACAGTACCCCACTCGGGCATTATAGATAAGCTCACCAGCTTTAATATAAACCCCTATGTCACTAGATGGATTGCAAACTGGCTCAAGGACAGAGCCCACATGGTTAGAATTGCTGGAGCCATGTCAGACTCCAAACCAGTTACAAGTGGTGTCCCACAAGGCTCATTCCTGGGACCTCTCTTGTTCGGTATATATTTCTCGGAGGTACAGGCCAACACGGAAGGACTGTGGCTGACCAAGTTCGCAGATGACTGCAAACTGGGTGCCATAATCGACTCTCCAGCCGACACAAGCATCCTCTAAAAGGGCCTCATAGAAACAGACAACTGGTGCCAGAGCCATGGCCTCAAGCTAAATGCCAAAAAGTGTATAGTCATTCCCTTTGGCAAAAACAAAGTGCCCACAAATTACCACATAGGTGGTAATCCATTAAGTACAGAAAAAGTAATTAGAGACCTGGGGACCCAAGTTGACAGCAATCTCTCATTTGACAACCACGTGGCCAAAGTGGTTAGAAAAACATTTTATATAGCCCACCTAATCATGAAGGGATTCACATCTAGATCAGGGGAGGTCATCGTGCCTCTTTACTCATCCCTCATCAGGCCCATAATTGAGTACAATGCCCCTTTTGGGATGTACCTTACCAAACACCTGCAGCAACTGGAAAGACCCCAAAAGTACCTCACCAAGAGGATCAAAGGGCTCAAACAGATGCCATATGCTGCCCGGTTAAAGAAACTCCAGCTCTACTCAGTGGCATACCGCCTGTTCAGAGGCGATCTGTGCCTGACGTATAAAGCCATGTCCAACCCGACAATAATGGACATGCTGCACCTCAGAAAATCCAAATCCCATCGAGCTACGCCGAGAGACTTGAACCTCAGCACTGAAATAAATAGGACATGCTGGAGGGACAGATTCATAACCCAGAGGCTCCCTTCACTCTGGAATAAAATCCCAGTCCAGGTTAGGCAGAGACCCTCATTGACTCTCTTCAAGAGGAATCTTGATGAGTGGATGGGAGATCATAGGTTTACCCCGGGTATCACTTCTGTGTCACTGTTAGACAGAGGCACAGTATACTAACCTCGAAAAAAGGCATAGCAAAATAAATTTAAAATGGGTGGCGAAAGCCAAACACATTCTGGCTAGGCTTATAAATGCCCTAGGGCAGATAGCCTAGTATGAACCTATGAACAAAACTGAAGTAACTCATTCTGTACTCTGTTGCATACTGTCTTCTCAGGCGATCGCTGCCCAACAGACAGGTCCATGTCCAATGCAGAACTGATGTACATGCTCTATCTGAAGTAAACCCAAGCTCACTGTGCCACATGCTCTAGGGATATAATCATCACAACAATAAACAGAACATGTTGAAGGGATACATTACTAACTCACAGACTTCCATTGCTTTGGAACCGGCTCCCAACCTACATTAAGCTGAGTCCCTCACTGACACTCTTCCAGAGGAGCCTTGATGAGTGTATGTGAAACTGAACTGTCACACCATGGATCACTTCATCAGCTGTACTGCACAGAGGCATAGGGAACTAACCCAATGTGTGGTGATAGCTGCACACTCTGGCCATACTAATATATTCCTTTAGATATATAGCCTATTACCTACCTACCCATGTACCTATATATATATAGGGAGAACACAGTATAATAAGCCAAAGATGGATGGGCAGAGATGTGTGTGTAAGAGGGTGACCATGACAGGGAGCCATCCAGGACTGTCCCACCCAGCACACATCCCAATGGCACATAAGACATGAGGTGCACATCTCACCCACTGTACATAATAGCCACCAGTATCTGTAAGCATTACAGTGTATGTGGTGTATGTGCCTGCTGTACAACATGACTGTACAATTAAGTACACATCTACTATCTGTAGACATGTACCTGTCACATAGGTTCATAGGTATGTAGCAGACTATCTTCACAAAGGCATATATTAGCGTAGGCAAGTTGTGCAGCTTTCACTACCCCACTGGTTAGTCTCCTAAGCCCTAGTTCTAATAGTTAGTACCCTAAGCCCCTTTCTAGTGGGACTGCTGATGTAATGCCTGGTGTGAATTGTCTGTTTCCCATCCACTCATCAAGGTTCCTATTAAAGAGTGTCAGCGAGGGGCTCTGTCTGATGTACATTGGGACTCTGTTCCACAGTAAGGCAAGTGTCTGGGATGGTACTCTATCCCACCAGCATGTTGTATTCATTGTTGTGATGCGGTTCATATCCCTGGAGTGTGTAGTGCAACTCAATTTTGTTATCCTTGGATGGAGCATGTTCAACAGTTATGTGTTGGACATAGCTCTGTATGTTAGGCAGAGTGTGCCTCTGAGTAGGCAGTATGCAACGGAGAACAGATTTAGTTTTTCCAGTTGTGTTGCATAACACAACTGTTTGAGGCCAGTAATCCTCTTGGTGAGGTACCTCTGTGGTCTCTCCAGCTGCTGGATATGCTTAGTCGAGTACATCCAAAATGGTGCATTGTACTCAATGATGGATCTGATGACTTAAGAGTAGAGGGCCACCACTACCTCTTTTGATCCTGATGCAAACCCTTTGTTGATCAGGTGGGCCACATAGGATTTCCTAATCACTTTGGCAACATGGTTGTCAAAGGAAAGATGACTATCTACTTGTGTCCCCAGATCCCTTATTACCTTGTCAGTTTTTAGGGGGTAACACCTATGTGGTAGTTTGTGGGTACTTTGTTTTCCCCAAAGGGGATTACTATGCATTCTTTCACATTGAGCTTGAGGCCATGATTCTGACACCACACATCTGTCTTATAGAGTCCCTTCTAGAGATTATTTGTGTCATTTGGGGAATCTATTATGGCAAACACTTTACAGTTCCCAGCAAACTTAGTCAACCACAACCCTCCTGTGTTGGCATATACTTTTGAGGAGTCTATACCAAACAGGAGGGGCCCCAGGACTGAACCCTGGGGGACACCAGTTTTTACCGGTTTAGAGTCTGACATGTAGCCAGCAACTCTTAATTTGTGGGATCTATCTGTGAGCCAGTTTGCAATCCATCTTGTGATGTATGGATTTATGCCCAGGTTGGTGAGTTCATCCATGATACCTGATTGGGGAATGGTGTCAAAGGTCTTAGCGAGGTATAGGTAGGCTGTGTGGAGCTCCTTCCAATCATCTGTAGCCTGGGTAACTGTCTCAAAGAAATCCACCCAGTTCAGGAGGTGTGATCTGCATTTGACGAAGCCAAACTGAGTGTGCTCAACTGTGTGAAGGTTCCCAATGTCTTTATTGTTGACTTTCATTATGATTGGCTTCATTGCCTTGCAGATCAGACTCGTCAGGCTCATAGAGCGTGAATGCCAAGGGTCTTTTGTAGCCTCACCCCTGTGGAGTGGGAAGAACGTTGCTGTGCAACATTCTATGGGTACATATCCTGTAGAGAAGATGTAGAGAGATGTAGGTATCCTTGATGAATATGGATACATCCCCACCCTATGTGCTATGATCCAGGTTCTGATGCTGGAATGTATGGAATGCGTAGTATAATGGTAGTACTGGTGTGGTCTCTGGAGCCTTGAACTAGGTTTCTGTTACTGCAAAGATATCAATATTCTCCATACTGAGAAGTGCCTCGAGTGTGTGCATTTGGAGGCTGAGACTTCTGGCAATGAGTAGCATTTAGCTCACTTTGTGGTTATTTCTGATGGTTACGGGGTTTGGTTTGTCCTGAGTGACCGGTGTTCCATACCTGAAGTCAATGCCTCATTGGTCCGATCCGATCATAAGCTAATTACCTTACATATCCACATTTTGCTCCCACCCTCCATTAAGGAAACCATGTTAAAAAATTTCTCCAAAGCCAACTTCATGCTTCTTAAGACAGAAGTGGTGAACTTCATGACACCCATGCAGATGGACAATACAGTTACAACTACTGAATCCTACACAATTGCACTTTATAAGCACTTACAGGAGTGCATGGATCGTGCTATCCCAAACAGAACCAAGACGCTATCCTCCAAAAAAAGGAAGTCAATCTGGTGGTCCCCTGCCATAAACAAACTGTACAACAGAAGGAAGAAACTGTTGCAAAAGAGAGTAAAATCCCATGAGTGGAGGAGATCCCTGGTCAGCCTCAGTAAGAAGCTGCGATCCCTGATAAAATCCTCCAAAGCTAGTTACGAAAACAAAATCGCCACTGATTCTAAAGACAACTGCAAAGCATTCTATAGCTATGTCAAGAATCTCAATGGCAACACTCAGATCTGCTCTGAGTTACAGCACAATGGCACTAAATATACTGACCCAACTGATATTGCCAACATCTTGACAGATAGGTTCAGTGCTAACTTTACCCCCCTCTCACCCATTAAAGATCCCATCTCTATACCGGAAGAATGCAAAGTTCCTGTAATCACGGCTGCACAGGTAAAAACCACACTCTTCAAAGACAGGAACACAGCATCCATGGGATCAGACATCTCAGGCTGCATTCTACACAAACTACAGAACGAACTGGCACCACACCTAAGTACCATGTTCAATCATAGCCTCACCTCAGGCTTTGTGCTTGCTGAATGGCACACATTGACAGTTATCCCATTACACAAGGGGGGAGCCACCACAGACCCCGGGAACTAGCACCCCATTAGCCTGATGAGCCTGGTCTGCAAGGCCATGGAACGTATCATCATGGAACTTATAAACAAAGACATTGGTAATCTCCAAACTCTGGACCCCAACCAGTTCGGGTGTGTAAAAGGCAGATCATGTCTCCTAAACCTAACAGACTTCTTTGAAGCAGTCACCAAAGCCGTAGACAAGGATAAGGTGGTTCACACAGCCTATATAGATCTTGTCAAGGCTTTCAACACCATCCCCCACTCTGGAATTATAGACAAACTCACTAAACTAGGTATAAATCCCTATGTCACAAGATGGGTTGTCAACTGGCTCACTGACAGAACCCACACTGTGAAAGTAGCAGACTCCAAATCTGACTTCAGACCAGTGACAAGTGGAGTACCACAGGGTTCAGTCCTGGGTCCTATCCTGTTTGGTATCTACTTCCCTGAAGTACAGGCTAACACAGAAGGTCTTTGGCTAATGAAGTTCGCAGATGACTGCAAACTAGGAGCCATAATTGAAACTACTAATGATGTGGACATCCTACCAAAGGGCCTCACTGAGACAGATGCCTGGTGTCAAAGCCATGGCCTCAAGCTCAATGCCAAAAAGTGCATTGTCATCCCCTTTGGTAAAAACTCTGTACCCATGAATTACAACATGGGCAGTAGTATACTTAACACCAAAAGTGTGATAAGAGACCTTGGGACACAGATGGACAGTAGTCTCTCCTTTGATAATCACATCACCACAGTAGTCAGGAAATCCTTCTACGTGGCACACCTCATTAGAAAAGGTTTCTCATGCAGAAAAAAAGAGGTAATTGTTCCCCTCTACTCATCACTCATTAGATCCATTATAGAGTACAACACCCCTTTTGGTATGTATCTCACAAGACATCTACAACAACTGGAAAGGCCGCAGAAATACCTCACAAACAGGATTACCGGCCTCAAACACATGCCCTACACAGACCGTCTCAAAAAACTCCAGCTTTACTCTGTCGCATATTGCTTACTCAGAGGTGATCTCTGCCTAACATACAAAGCTATGTCAAACCCAGTGCTGTTGGACATGCTCCACTTAAAGAAATCCCTCCGAGCTACATGCTTTAGGTACCTAAACCTTCTCACCACAATAAACAGAACATGCCAGAGGGATAGATTCCTGTCCCAGAGACTTCCCATACTCCGGAATAAACTACGTATCTATATCAAACAAAGCTCCTCATTAGCACTCTTCAAGAAAAATCTTGATGATTGGATGGGAAATAGGAAATTCACCCCTGGGATCACTTCTGTGTCTCTGCTCGACAGTGGCACAGGAAAATAAATTTCTTGGGTGGCAAAAGCCAGGGTACCTTTTTGTCTGGGCTTGTATAAGCCCCAGGGCTGATAGCCTAGTACCTACCTATGAACCTTTGAGCCTTGCCTAAAAAAGGTAATATGGGGACAGCAAGAGCCTTGGCCAGTATTCAGAAGCATAGGGGCGCAGGTGCAAACCATCTGTAGTGAAGCAACGAGGCTTGTCTATCATGTCATCACAGGCAGACAGAGACTGGATCCCCTTTGAATGACACCAGAAGCTCAGCCAATTGTTGAAGTTTATCAACTTTCTGTTATATTGCAGTACCATGTAGGTGAAGGTAAGATGCTACTCAAGGTCAGGGTCATACCAGCCTGGGCTACATGATCACAGAGCTGCTATATATCTCTTGTCATGTTGTCCTGGGAGGTATGTCTCAGATCATTCACACTGACATGTACAAAGAACACGTCATATATGTACCTGTTCTGGAGTGATGTAAGTGCTTGTGTTATGTGGCAGATCATAGCACCTGACAGACAACTGACAGTAACCTTCCCCTTGCCCAGCCGAGTGAGTGGAATATCTGTGTGCATGACTATAGAGTCACCTATTACTAGTGTGTTGGGTATGCTGTTTTGCCTTAGGGCCTGTTGTGAGGCACACTGCTTTGGTGTATTATGTGTTTTCTGGCGTGTGCTTGCAGGTGCATGTTGCCTTATTTGTCTGCTTAGGAGGACACTCTCTCTTTTTCAGATTAATATTTGTATTCTCTGAGTATGGTAATGTGTATTTATGTGTGTGTTTTGCTGGTGATTATATTGTAGGTCTATGTGAGACTGTTGGTGTTGTAGTTGTATGACCCTACTCCTCTTGACTGTATTGTCCAGTACTGGGTTGACACAGCTTAGCCACCGGTTTGACATTGTGGAGGACATGTGGCGCATCAACCCATATATGATATGGTCATGGCCTATGCATACAATACACCTAGTATGATAAGCCTGCTGAGGTTAGCAAATGTGAAAAAATCCTTTGGGCAAACTGTCAGCAAGTAATGTCTGTATTGCACCCTGTAACTCCATATTGCTTGCTGAAGTGTAAAGACATACTTAGTCTGGATTAAGAACCCCACAATTGCCAACTGTGTGTGTGTGTGTGTGTGTGTGTGTGTGTGTGTGTGTGTGTGTGTGTGTGTGTGTGTGTGTCTCCCTGGGGAGAGAGCAACCTTTTTGGAGACTACTCACACCCCTTAAAATTGGTATACTCATCTTTGTCAAGTCTGATGATGTCACCATTCTACAAATATAACTGTGGAAAGGTAAACTCCCAATAATGTGTATAGTGTGTCATGTAAATGCATACTGCTTTAGTACCATCATGTAATTAGATAGGGGTGTGAGTCCACCACTTGCCAACTGTGTGTGTGTCTCCCTGGGGAGGAGCAACATTTTTGGAGACTACTCACACCCCTTAAAAGTGATATACTTATCTTTGTCAAGTCTGATGATGTCACCATCCTACAAATATACCTGTGGAAAAGTGAAATCCCAGTAATGTGTACAGCACGTCATGCAAATGCATACTGCTGTAATATCATAATGTTGTTAGGTAGGGGTTTGATTCCTGCACTTGCTAACTGTGTGTGTATTTCCCTGAGGAGACACAACCTTCTTAGAGACTACTCAGACCTCTTAAAAGTGGTATACTCATCTTTGTCAAGTCTGATGATGTCACCATCCTACAAATATACCTGTAGAAAGATGAAATCCCAGTGATGTGTATAGCATGTCATGTAAATGCGTACTGCTGTAGTATCATAATGTAGTTTGGAAGGAGTTTGAATCTCGCATTTGCTGACTGTGTGTGACACCATTGGTCAATCTAGAGTGGGTTTTGATTTTTCTAGTGTATGACATATCACAATGACAACTGTATGTGCATTACACATGTAAGGTAGCTGTGGGGCAAAGTCATATACATACATGTGACCTAAATTATTTCATAGGCGGGTGTTCTGCTTTCTCCATGAAAGCATCTGTTATCTTTGCCAGAGTGTGCTGGTGCTTTCCAGACCTTAGGTCACTTCTGTATGCTCGTGACAAGCTTAGCCACTGTAATGATCCCTGGGCTACATCTTCTGTTTTACATCCACTCATCACGGTTTCTATTGAAAAGTGTGAGTGAGGGTTTATGCTTGAGGTATATTTGAATCCTGTTCCGAAGCAAGCAAAGTCTGGCAAAGATGACTAATCATTATAGATGTGCAACAACCTCTGTGGATCTGCATGCAAACCCTTTATTGCTTATGTGCGCCACACAGGAATTTCCAAAACCCTTTGGTAATGTGATTATCAAAGGACAGATGACTAAACACATGGCTCTATGTATACATTAGTACCTGTTCCACATTTTGGGGGCTACTACCTATGCGGCACTCTGGGGATACTTTGTTTTCTAAATGTGGATAACTATGCTTTCTTTGGCTTATAGCTTTACAGCATAAGTTTGACACCAGGTATCTGTCTCTATGATACCCTTTTGGAGGATGTGTGTGTCATCTGGAGAATAAAGTATAGCCCACAGTATGCATTTTCATCAAACATGAGCAGACATATCCCTACTGTGTTTGCTTGTACCTAAGAAAGCTATATGCCAAACAGGGGTGGTCCCAGGACTGAGTGCAGGTGAATACCAGTTGTTACTGGCATAGAATTGTACATGGAGGCTGCAAATGTTACTGTGTGTCCTACATCTGTGCGTCAGTTGTCAATCCATCATCTAACAATCGTTTATGGTCAGTCTGTTGTGGTTATGTATAATACCAGAATGTGGGATGGGTATGAATTGCTGGTGAGCTACAGCTTGGCTGTGTGGACCTCCCCTCCCTCCCCTATAGCCTTGTTAACTGGTTTGAAGTCTACTAAGTGTAGGAGCCATGATCTGGCCTTTAGAGAACCTAAGTGGGTATGGTGCAGTGTTTGCAGGTTCATAATGTCTCCATTAATGAGTTCCATAATGCTGTGCTCTATAGCCTTCCAGATAACATTTGTCTGGCTTATAGGGTGAGAGTTTCCAGGATCTGTTGTAGTTCTACCCTTAATCAATTTATGTTAATATTTGCACTGGGTGTGACAGGGGTGGACAGGATTAGGAATAAGTATATTAGAGGGTCAGCCCAGGTTTGAAGGTTAGTAGACCAAGCCAGATAGGTGGGATTAAGTTGGTTTGTACATATGCTGAGGAGGGATGCAGAGTATATTGTGAAATAGATGCTGAGGATGAAGCTGCCAGGTAACAGGAAATGAGGAATGGCTAAGATGAGGTTTATGGCTGTGGTGAGAGAGGACATGCAGGTGGATGGTGTGACAGCGTAAGATGCAGAGGGCAGGAAGAAATGGAAATAGATGATCTACTGTACTGATCCCTAATGGGAGCATCCAAGAGGAGAAGAAGACGTTGTAGCACAACCCTTGTGGACTGTGAACACCATTACCATGCATCATTCCACAAGTATGCAACCTGTATAGAAGCTACATCTGGGCAGAGTGTTTAGATGAGTGATGATTTCATATGTCAGCTTGCGTATGACACAGCCAGGGACACTGTCCAGTACCACTGCCACTGTGGTTTGGACTTTGGTAGATTTTTTAACTAGAGTGTCTGTGAATCATCAGGTTTTACATTCTTCAAGTCTGGAAATGTGGCCCTTGTGTAATGACAGGGTGGTGAAATCCGCATTCAAACTGACTGACAAGAAATTGGTAATGTCAGTCAGATAAGTGTACTTTGTGACCATTTACATTAACTGTGACCTGATCTGAGATTTCCTCTATAGATTATAAACAACACTAAAGAAAGCTTTAGTGTTGTCTTTGAAATCCTTGCCATTTTGTATTTTGAAGCTTGCCTTGTATATTTAATGAAGGTTTGTATTTTCCCAATGATACTGACCAGAGAGGTTATCCCTTCTTGGTATGTAACTCTTTTTTGGTACAACTTCACACCTTCTATTATATATTTAGTTTATGACAGGAGTCCATGAGACTAATGCACTTTTACTGTATAAGTGAGAACTTCTTGTGTTTGTGATAGCACGGTCCATGCAACCCTGTAGGTGAACAGTGTGCATTACTAAAGGATTATGCAGCTGGGACAGTGTTAACCTTAGTAATGCAAACCAATAACAGATAGCAACAACAGCATCACCCACTGCACAGTGTCAACCCGTGTCATACACACACATGCGTACTCAAGTTACAAAATGTGCGTAGTACAATGCATACTGGCCACCAGTAGAAACTATGGAGTGTAACACTGGCCAATACAGAGCATGTCACCCTGCCCATGTGCCCAATATGCATGTACATGCAGACAGTGCATCTCCACCATGTCCACAAATGGACACCTGCAAATGTGTGTTGCACACAGCCCACTCTTACTGTCCACTGTATAACGCATGCTAACACAACTACACGCATCATCCAAGTGGCACATGGGCAACCAAAACACAATTGGAATAAACACTGGTGAAAACAATACAACATTGCTAATTACAACTTTAATGCATCATGCCTGCTCAGCTACACCTTCAAGGATATCATTACACTTTACTGCTGACAACATGCTACACATCCAACCATTGCTATACTTTATTAAAGTCACCCTGTGCATCAGCACCATGCTAGCCTGTTCCTGCATCAATGTTACAGATGACAGGAGGTGGCACAGGTTTCATCATATGCACAGGGTGTGTTGTTGGTTTGCCAGAGGCCTACACTGAGCCATACAATCGACATGTGTGTGTGTGGGCCATGAGTACTATTAAGGGGCAATGTTGATGTCATGTGTGCGGGGATGTGTTTGCCCCAGGTTTCTGGTTTATGCGTGTGTGTCTGCATGCACACAGTTCCACCATGTGGCTGCCATATACGGGGAATTGTGAGACAGCTACAGACAGTACCTGGCAGGCTTTACAGATCACCGTCTCTGGCCACAGATACGGAACCTGTGCCTGGCAGGGGTGCTACAGACAGTACCAGGTACTAATCCGGATTGGGTACTATCCGAAGAGGTTGAAATATGTCCACTGGATCCAGGTCCCCGCTGGGACTGGCCAGAGCCATGTGCACGTGGTCTGATAGGACGGTCTATGGACAACCCCCCCAACATTGCTGGGGCTGGTACTGGCACTACAGGAGTGGCTGTGACTTGCTGGAAATCCACGGTGACCTCCAGCTGCTGATGTTGCTGGCATACATTCACGTCGATGTCTCAACCATCCCGCACTGTCCTGTCACATGGACATGACATTGTGGAAGACATCCAAAGTCTCACTCCAACGTCTATCAATGACTACAGTGTAGTTACGTATGGCACCTGCTAGGTCACGGATACTGTCATTTACAGAGGTGTAATGAGCCCTCTGTACCCTTAGCCTCTGTGTGGTGTACCGCTCCATTCATGTCTGTGCCTCCATAAGAGCCTGGAACATGCGTGTGGTAGAGGTGTGGCACGTCTGCCAGGGGCATGATGACTAGCAGTGCTCTGACGAGAACCCCTGGGCATCTGCCTATGTGGTACCGTTCCAGACATCTGGCTATGGCTGCTGTGTCCTGATAAATGTGCTATAGATACCACACTGTCCTGGCCAGTGTTAACCGTACACTGTCCCTCAGCTAAGGGCAATGGTGATGATGGCTGTACAGGCAGTATGACTGTAAGCATGGATGGGGTGGAGGCTTGTGTACTGTCAATTGGTGGCCCAACAACAGACCCTGACAAACCTGCCTGTGCCTCAACACACCTATCCTCATCATCACTGTGTGTCTCAGTGACATCAGGTTCCCTGCTGTACTGAACCAGCCCCACCTCGCCACCTGTGAGAGGAAAACAGGAAACACACTTTATGACCAGAACATGACTTCGGACCATATGCACACATGCGCACATGCACACGTGCACATGCACGCACACAAAACTACACTCCTCCAGAAAGCAGACACACACATCACCGGCAATCACAGAACATACACAATAGCAGGTGATGGTGGGGTACAGTATCACAAGCAAAACAGTCATATCAAACATGTCAGCATGCAGGACATGTGTTGCTCAACAGCATGCAGTGCAAGTGTAGTCAGTCCTTGTTACTAACAGTATACATGGCTTTGATACATGTGTTTTGTTATTAGGTGATGGCCCTCTCCCTGGAACACAATGCATACATGGACACAATATTGCTGTGCGGGTATTCATAACCCTGTGATGTACTGTGCAACATAACTCACAGGTGTACATACCATTGCTGGATGTGTATCTGTGTGTCAGATAGGTATCCAATGCTGATTATAGCCTCTATGTCTTTACCACATAATTGTGGACACATTTTAGCACATGCATGATGAGTATTCACACAACATCATCAGTGATGCATGGATAATTGATGGAATACCATTCGACCACATACCCAATGTACGGTACTTATGGTGAGTGCAGATCATATTGCGGACATGCCAGTCTCCTCCATGACATGGCAGGCGAAAACACAACTGCATATTTAAACACTACACATACCCAACATGTGTCATATGACCTAGACACTCAATAGCATCACAAGACATATATGTGTCAGTTGTGCAAATGGTGATTGGTATATATACTGTTTAGAGGTGCATATGTGTGCACACACTCATCATTATGGAGTGTAGCAATGACAGCTATGTGTAGTACTGTGGTTACAATAACTGGATGGGGTGTAGTACCACAGGCCATCATCATGAAGCATCAGGTGGTCACTCAAGGCTACAAATGTTTCACAAACCAGCACTAATCATGCTGTGCCAGAACTGTACTACTTTGGCTAAATTCACCATTTCACAAGCAGTTGTTACGTGAGTTTGTAAGGAGGCCAATAAGCATTCCCTGACATGAATGTGTAGTGTGTTGCAGAGTGTTTAAATGCCCCAGAATAGGCCTTTACCCCTCAGGTATATTATCTGTAATGTGTGGATGAGATTTTGGATACTGGAGTGTGTCTTTACAGAGGGTTTGGGAATCCTTTATGTGTAGCATGTTAAAATGCTCTGTGTATGACATAGATGTGTATGTTATGTGCATGCTGAGAATCAACTGTGCCTATCCAATGGTCACTACAGTCTAGCCACATTTGTTTGAGATGGTCTAGGTATTGCATGTATTTGAGGCAGCTAATCACATTAGTGAGATGTGTGTGCACTTACATCAAACATGCACAGCATGCATTATGGGTAGGTGTGTACATGGCCTACACCTTAACTATGACATGCACTTTTTTATTTACAATAATAAATTTAGAACACACTCACCAGCATCTGTCCACTGCCTTGATGTCATCCCAGAGGGACCTACATAGAGATGAGACAGTTTGTCAGTGGCCACAACTGTGGCATTGTTACTGTGTGTTTGCAATCTTACAGTACAACAACAGTTTACATTCACAGGGCTACAGATTATGTTCCAAATGATCAGTATTACACAACAACAGGCTCCACGTCTTTGAACAACACACTCCACATCTCACATATGCTTGATCTACCAATACAGATAACAGTAGTCTACAGATATGCCATGTTACCTGCATACTCCATTTGTGCTTGCTGGGTGGCTCCAACCTCCATCATGGTGTATGTCTGCTGCTGTTGTTGTTGGGCAGGTGCCACCAGGCTCATGAGCAGCTCCTCCACTCTGGTGACGGGGGGATGGATATTAACACCACCCCCTGTTGCAAGCTGTTGTCTACGCACATCAGCGGCACGCTGACGAACATGTCTGAAAAGAACACTGCAGTGGTGGTTTACTTCCTCATATGTCCGGTTATGCAGGCCTACCTCATTGACCCTGCGGACATCTTGCCACACTGCAGTATGCTCCTGCTGGTCCTGGCTGGTTCGTGAGAACATGAGACGGTAGTGCTGAATCATACTGCTAGTAATGATATCATCTTCAGCACTACTGTAACTTGGGTTCCTGTGGTGGGCCATGATCCCTGGAAGACATAAATGAAAAAATATGTCTGAGCAAGTCATATTGCACATTTAGCATTATACAGTACAGATATCACTGAACTGCCATATATAGCAACCGATAAGCTAAATGAGTGCAACACTGTAACTGCCACTTATCACTGCTCACCCCACAACTGCTTGAAAGTGCCTTGCTCACACTTTATCTAATGAACCATGTTCTGCACAGCAACAAAATAAAATCACTATATAAGACTATACAAAAGTACCTGGCACACTGTATGCAACATGATGCACCACCTAGCCACAGCAGATATACATCAAGCTGATGTGTAAATAAATATATCATCCATCACAATCAGTGTAAGGTCCAGTAAATGTATTACTATTATACCACACAACTTGTTAATGTCAAACCCATGGCCAAAATATGTGCACAATTGGGAATATAGGTCACATACTGCTGTAGTACACTATGAATGCGGCTAGATACGCAGTTATATGTATTACCACACATATGTCAAAGGACATGTTACAGACATACCCACACACACATCAGACATAATTACAGGACACAAAGGTATGACAACCCAGATAAGCTTTCAGTGTGTACTATACCGTACTGTGTGTCAGTACTTAAACAACCTTAATCTTGAGAAATGTAATCTGTGATGAATATAGGGACCACACAAAACAGTGGATGCAAGCAATGTAGACATACACCAAACTTTGCTGTACAGGCTCAGAGCTTCAATTAGTACTACAGTACACACAAGATTGGCATTCAACATGGGTACCAATCAATAATCATAGATGTAGAGCTTTAGCCTCCAATGACACACCCTAGGTAAAACCAAGGGACTTAATCACACTGTATGCAATAGCACTTGTTCTGCCTAGCAACAGAATATACAGCTTTTGCTAGGATCAAAGCAAGGGCCCATAATACCATAACATACACAGTTTCCCACTAAGCTATCCCACAGATACATATCTTTGACATATTCACAAACATATTGACCATCACAGTCAGTCAACAGTACAGAGAATCTATTGCAGCAAGTAGATGTAGGTGTGTATGAGTATATATATATATATATATATATATATATATATATATATATATATATATATATATATATATATATACACATCCATTTGTCTACATATACATATATATGTAGGCACATATACATTTCACTTTTCATAGTGAGAATATCAATTATACAAAGGATGTAAGGTGTACAGTAATGTAATAAAATCTCAGTCTTGGGATAAATGCAGTGAAGGTGTTCACAGTCCAGGTAGCTTTAGCAGGACTTACTGGCTTCAACATTGCAAACTGAACAAACCACCCACAGTGTTTAACCACCACATGTCATATACCAGCACTGTATGCTGTCTTGTTTGTCACACACTAAAACCTACATACAAATATGCACATACTAACCTTCACCAACATATATATCTCCCCCCTTCGCAAACAGTTGCAATATGTCCCCTGCTCTATGTACATATACAGATGTGAAAATATATGACACATATATATTTCTCCGTATGTGTGTGGCATACACACACATGGTCCACAAAGTTGTAAGTTCCTGGACCTCACAGCTGAACTGTTGGGCTTTGCTGCAAAACAAACAGGTGTCACATATGAACACAGACTAACATTAGGGGGGTATATATGGCAACAGATGCTAGATAAGCATACTAGACTGCTACAGCAGTTTCCAATGCTAAGCTACACTTTAATATGACTATCATGCATGTGTTGTTCTGTCAGACCCATGTTTATATAATGTCAGCGCTAATCCCCCCTACAGCCATTGGCCACACTACTGTACAGAACACAGATAACATGGATCAGATCTTTGACATTTAATGCTGAGCTACACATTTCACAGGTATGTCCCACTGCCCACAGGTACACACAGTATTGTCCACAGCAGTAGTTAAGCAGAGCATCTGTGCATAAAGAAGTACTGCTGCCACATATGAATGTTTCATGTTATGTAGACTATTCTTCAATAACATCTACTACATGCCAGTAAATACATATTTGTCACATACCTTTCCTTTGTATAATTTGGTAATATTTATTTTTCCTTTTCTCTCTCTCTCTGTCAGTCTCTGCAATAGAGTGATTGAGTTTGTTGGCAGAGATTGCAGCCTGCTTTTGTAGGAATTTGCACATGAGCATGTGATGACCTCTGCACCAATTAGTGGCCACCATTTGCTAATTGCATGCAGCCTGCTGTGCAGTAATCACTGTCATAACAACCCAGTGCTATAAATTGCTGACTCATGTAGGCATGGCCCTTTCAGCTTTCCAAGATGGAGATCATCCTTGTTTAGTGTGGACATCATTGTTTAAGACAGAAGGTTGGTTTAGTTCTTATATCAGAAGCCAGGGGTGTAGCCAGAGATTTAAATTTTGTACTCAGACCTAATGTTGCTGTTTCTAGTACCCACTTGTCAGTGTAGAAATGTACTCAGCCCTCAAAATGCTACCCAAGATACATGGAAAGATGTACTTTATTTTCAACTGTTACAAGTAACTGCCATACAAAGGTAGTTATAGAGATGTATTCCTTTGGCACAAGAATTGTTTCTGTACTGCCGCACTGTGAATATTCATTTACTCAGTTCTAAACAGTTTGTACTTTTTTAGTGTTGACATTAGCACAAGCTGCTCACAAAAACTGGACACATGTCAGTGCTGTGAGTATGCTTACCTACATCCTTGGTAGACCCTGCACACACAGGTATATTCTACATTTGGGTAAGATTGCAGAAGTACAGAGAGCGTAAGTAGTATTGTGTGGATTTTATCTTGCTGGACTTACAGGGTTGCTGTGTACATGTTAGTTTATCAAGGCAAGTAGTCTGCGTAACTCCCAACTGTGGACCTATCCACATGATAGCCAGATAATAGCCTGTTATTTTTTGTCTGTGCACCACACAGTTCTTTTCAGCAATAGAGCAATGGCATTCTTACAGTTGGTTGCTACCAGTACATGGCTACATCCATTTGTATTTCAGTGTTGGATTCCTACATAAGGGTATGCTTCCGAAACTCCTTCCAAAGCTATTTGCACAGTGTGTAACAGCAGAAAGGCTAATATGCCTCTGTGTTTCTGCCTCTGCCCGACCTCTCAACCAATCAGGTACATATTTAAACAGACTCAGGGAAAAGTCAAGAAAAAGTCAGGGACAATCAGGGACACCTTTAAAATATTAGTGCCATTAAGTTGAAACATTGAGAGAATCAGAACATATGAATTAATACAGCTTTTCTGAAGTAAAAGAAGTGTCTAACTCTTAATTATTATCATTATTCATTAAGTGTAATTCACTACCTTTCTGCCCAAAGTCAGTACTTTTAGGAGGGATTCAGAGGTACAGAGCTAAAATTTGTGTCAAAATCAGGGACATCCCTGAAAATTAGGGAAGGTTGGGAGGTATGGCCTCTGCCCTAAACAGATATGCCAGTGTTTGTCCTGCTGTGATACTGTGTGGGGTTGTAACGTGATAGTGTAACATTATTTCCTGCTAGAATGGCTGCTTCTCTTATCACTATCATGTAACGTAATCCCACATCAACTGTTGGTCAACATCCAAAGAACAAGTTGTGTGGTATGGTATTCCTAATTTTCCTTTACATTCACTCATTCTGATACATGATATAATTATTTAAGCACCAACTTGATGTATCTCTAGCGTGGCTTAGTGGTACTTCATGTTGTGTACTGTGTGCAAGGTCCGGGGTTCGAGACTTACAGAGGTGTTTTATTTTGCTAATGAGCAGAACAAGGGCCCTCACATATAGAGTGACTAAGGCACTTTTAAGCAGTTGTAAGTGGGTTTGCGCATTGCTTAGCCAAGCGCAAACCCGCTCACTACTGCTTAATAGTGCTTACTCCTGCTCACCCCCGTGCTAATTTCTTTGAAAGAAAAATGAGGAGATAGGAAAGTGGTGAAAAAGGGGCACAAAGAGGGAAAGACAGTATGGAAAATAGCTTGGAATGTGCATGATGGGTCTAGGGAAGTTCCATAGCTGCCCATTTCTTCAACAGCAACAGCTGTGCATATGCAATAAATTTGGAGGTAGATATGAACCCTTCAAACCCTGAGAGAGAGGTGAGGACAACAAAGTATGTTGTAATGCCAATTAAATAACATTTCATGTGTCCAGTGGACATGTGTGCAAAATGGACATCTATGTATGGGGCGTAATTTTTTTTTGGGAGCAGATTGCCCCCTTTTTTTTTAAGGTGAGAGTGGAATGTGGGGTACGGGAAGTAGGTATATTTGGGGAGGTAGGTTGGGGAGGTAAACAGACGAGACAAACAAGAAACATACAGGGGCGGTATATGACACGTGGTGGGTGAACACCTTTGACAGGGAGGGATGTTTGGAAATTGCAAGCCCATGAGCCCCCAGATGGAAACAGTGGGACTGAGGTCCCCACCCATGGGCAGTCACCACTGCACCTTCACGGCCCAGAGGGTGGCTGTGCTGGGGGCTGTGTAGGAGGGGCAGGCTGACCCGGGGGGTTGCGCAACTCGGGCCTCAAGCTGGCGTAGAGATTCTGCAACAGAACGTTCAATCTCTCTACGCACCACAGCCCAGACAGTTCGAAGGGTGATGGGTGTCCCTCCGCCCATGCTTGCACTGGGGGGGCCGAGCCCCATCCCCTGCAGCACTTCCACCCAAAGGTGGCACAGGGCCATACGAACTATGTTTTGGAGAGTTTAATAAAGATATGGGTTAGTAACAGTCAACAGCATTCCCAATTAGTTATAACTGCATGCAGAAGTATTCCCATTAAACCAACACACCAGATTTTCAACAGTTGAAAAGCAAGCATAACACATGCATATATAGAACATTAGTGGACATTACAACAGCATGCAGGTTGAATTGATGGCAACAGGCCACCAATATTGTGGTATTTTAACAGGGCACATGCATAGAAATAAATGCAAATATTTATAAACCAGTAGGACATATATCCCAACAAATGTTTTGAAATTAGACATACTGATTGAGGTGTGGAATTGCATTTTTATGCACATACAGTAGGGTGGGAAAAGATAGCTCAATTACCAACTTATATATCCTTCCAGTTTTCACTACATTCCTATTAACTGCAGTTATATGTCCCTTACATGTATTATTACACTACCCAATGTCCTTATATTGTGCAATTGGATTTTGCTAGATCATTATATACATGAGCTGTATCTTACATACAAACTGTCCAAGATGCAGATGTTACTGCAACATATTTTGAGAGTTGCTCACACACACTACTGCTAAGATGGTACACTGACAGATCTACTTTCATATAATTATCTAGATATGTTCAGGTGAAAGCATCAGTTATATGTTAACAGCTCCCTACCTTTCTGGCAGCACACTGACATTTCTGAGGAACACATAACCAAGCTACTCATGTGCCAGATTAACTTATACATGCTGGCCATGAACCAACAGTTGAGGGCTGTACATATGCATACAAGATACTGGCACTCCCTTCATCCATGTTATATGGGCCTACCCAAGTGTGGGTTGACACTGCTTAATACAACACTACTATTTGTAGAATGCAACAGTTCAACAACATATCAAAGAAAATGACACAGACGCACTCCATGAATCATACATTTATTAAAGGATTATTACACCTTTATTTATTGGGTTAAAAGACTTTTTGAAGGCGCTCTCATTTATTTTATATAACAATACTTGCAGAATAATTACTAACCTGCCTCATGACGCAGCCTTTGCAGCCTATCGTCATGGGCTTGCTGGCTCATAGCCCGGACACCTGCAGCTATGAAGTAAATGCAGTGATATTAAGACATACCTATCCATAGTATAGACAAGCATAGCAATTCTTAACTACTTAATACAATGGCTACTTACTCAGTACTGGGGCATTAGGCATTGTACGGTATTCCTGGATCCACTGGTCCAGATGATCCTCCCTACGTCGCTTCAGGTCAGAATAATGGTGCCTGGCCTGCTCACCAGTCCGAGGAACACCAGTGGCACTGGTGAGATCACAGGCAAGACTGTTCCAGGCCTCCGTTTTATATTGGGTACCCTGGTACTGGCCCCGCAGGAGTCTTTCCTCATGACTGTGGACAAGGAGCCAAACCATTACTTTGGACTCCTGGATGCCCCAGCGTTGCGCTCTAAATCGAGTGCCTTCACCAACACCAGCCATGCTGACTGTAGAAGGAAGCTACAACCAGTTATAGCAAGTATTCCTGCCTGTGGAACTTAAATATGCCTCATTTCCCGCACTTATTTGTGATTGACCAGTTTTAGAAAAACTTAGCTGTAGGCACGCCTGCTTAGCTGATGTTGGCAATGTTTAAAATTCCTTTGATAGATATGTGTCTGTTGAAAGTGCATGTTTGTGAAATGCTGTCATGGCTTAGTGGTTAAGTACTGTGACTATAGTGCACAGTATCCTGAGTTTGAGTCCTGTCACTGCTTTTTATTTTCCTGCTGGCCAGACCTGGCTGGTTAAGGTACAGTAAAGGAGGTGTGAGCGTGTTTAACTGACTTTGCTCAACTTTGCCCGACTTTGCCCAACGTTGCTTGACGTTGCGCTTGTTAGCGCGGTGCACAGCTACACGCAAATATGTTGTGGTTGCGCTAGTTAGTGTGGTGTGCAGCTATACGCAATTGCATTTAAATATGCTCAATAATGGCAAAATGTGCTTAGCAGTGCTTTATATTGCTTAAAATTGGGTACTCATGCTTCAGAATGCATAACCATTTCACCTTCATATAACTTTATATATATATATATATATATATATATAAAACTTTATATATATATATATATATATATAAATTTATATATGCATATATATATATATATATAAAAATATATATATTATATATATATATATATATATATATATATACATATGTATAATTCGTTCACTACTACATTTAACATTTCAATGCTTTTTACAAAACTTATACATAAAAAATGTGAGGAAATATTTTTGTATACAGATTTCCCCCAGAAAATGGAATGTGCAGTAGTGGGACTTGAAACGGGAATGCCTTCTCTTTGTGCGAAGGCTCTAACCATTACACTATTGCTATTTTATTAATTTGCATATATTTTTTCTTATTATCCTCTTCTGGTGTCTAAGCTTCTAATTGTAGCTAAGCAATGGGCAAACCTAGGCAAATATGGGAAGCTATATCGGAAGAAAAAAATATATATAATTCTTTTTATTTTTAATTTTGTCAGCTGTTTAACATATGGGGGAGTGTAGTGTTACATTGTACACGTGTCAGTGGACTCGCTCATGTAACTCGAAATTGTGGCATTTCTTCATTGCAGGGGCATGGATTTTTGGACTGCTCGGCAGTCTGACATGCCCCCTACACTCGTCCACGCTCTGTGTAAGCTTTAGAGTTGAGGCAGTACACCCTCATTAATATGCATGGCTCGCTGCCATCATACTCTTATACTGGCGCTTCCATGTAAGACTAATCTAGTCTTACACGGAAGATTAGTAAATCTGGGGCTCTATAACATCTTAGAATGTTTATGTATAAATATAACTACTGTTTGTGCATAAATGTAAATAGAAATGTACTCTGTGTTTGACTGGAACTTAATATAATGCAATGTAAGCAAATGGAGTTTTTCTCCCTGGGCCTCTGCTGAAAATGGGTATTGCCCAGTCGGATTTTCCTGGTAAACAAAGACAAATACATAAAGATAAATATGCATTCATTGTTATAGAAAACAGTATCTCCTTACAGATATGGAAATTCAGACATTGTTTGTTAACACCCTGATTTAACCCGTTATGGAATACTAATAACAGGCTTCCCTTATTTTAAAACACAAAGGAAAATAAGGGAAGAGAGGGAATCTATAGATACACTGTGGCAGGATTGCACATCCATTCAGCATACGAATGTGTGTGTGTGGAAAACAAAAAGGTAGTAATACTCACACAGCGACTTAGAATCAAACCTAAAAGGGATTTGGCCCAGTAATTGCAATGTGAGTCAGAATGTTGTGGTTAGACAGTAAAAAGGATCCTGTCTGTTACCAAACATATGCTCCAATATTACAGCAACATAAACTCCAAACTGTAATAGATACTAGCATAGCAAATGAAGATGAACCAACAAGAAATTCTGAAGTAAAAATCTGAACAAGACAGATGAAAGCACAAAAACGTACAAGCAGCATTAGTACAAAAATTGAAACAAACATAGAAAAAGAAGTGCACTCCTTTTATGTTAGGGGGTACTGCACTAGCAACACTAGTGCTTTAAATTCAAACAATTGAAGACACTGGTCAATCATCTGCAGACAGATGGATTAGCAGAAAGGTTAAGTAAAATACCAAAATCCACAATGGGGAATGTTGTGGATGCAGACAGTAAAATTGGGATCAGTTGTTACCTCACTTAGTGTCTGAGGTCAACGTAAGCTGCAAACTTCAACTGGGTTTACCCCATTTGAACATCTGTACAGCACGCATCTATAACAGCTGACTGACATTGCTAAGGAAACACTATGTCAGTTTTCAGGCTAGATTAAAGTTGGTAATGGCTATAGAAAGTGAGCACATGCAGACAGTCCAGGAAATACAGCAGTGACATAACAATAGGTATCACAAGGTCTTGGCTGCCAATTACTATGATATCAAAGGATGTTACCAAGATGGCTAAATGAAGAAGTTAGTTCCTCACATAGAAGTTAATATGAAAAAAGACCTGCATTGGACGAATAATCCTGCAAGCCTGGTGTCGGGGAGTCCAGTTTGAGCTAAAAATGTCAAGCAGAACTTGTGAAGTATACCTTGTGGAAGTACCTTTTTGTTAGGGACTGAATGTTGGCGCTGGGAAAGGCCTGAAGGCCTGGTCTTTCCTTGTATTAGGTGACAGCCTGTGCCCTGGAGAAGATGTATGGAGTAAACATTGTTCTGAGAAATTCATTAAGTTACTGTGTGTTCTCTTTTGAAAGTGCAAAACCAAGGGGTTTAAACATTTTAGTTTTGGATTACTGAGTATGCCTGTGTTTTTCCACATATCCAGTCCTTTTTAGACTTGCACTATATGCCTGGCAGTTAGTGCAGAGGATTAAGGAGCTGTTAATGAACGGTTTCCTGTGGTCTAGTGGGTCACAGTTTGATTCCCTCAGCCTCCATTGCCTAACTGTGGGACTCAGAGCAAGTCACATAACCACTTGCTGCTCCCTGGCTGAGTCTGAAATAGGTCCATGGAGATCACTGCTCTAACCCGATAGATACAAATACAAAATTAAACAATAAATAAATATATATTATGTACTCACTATATATATATATATATATATATATATATATATATATATATATATGGCTATATGATTTGTTGCTGCTTGCATTTTATCAAGTGCCAAAATGTTTGCAATATTATCCACTTATAGTAGGATTGTTGGCATTGTTGGCTTATGCAATGGTCAGACTTCTGCGGGTGTGGAGGTAGAGCCCCCATGTAAAAGTTGACTTTTGTTTCAGTTCTGATAGTTGTTAATATAAGCTGTTGATTTATATTTTCAATTATTTTAATTATTTTATTGTTATCTAAAGCATGTATGTACACTGTTATTTCTTTGGAGCTTTTCTCCCCAGGACTCCACTGAAAAAGGACACATGATGTCCAGCTAGACTTATCCTGGTAAAATAAATGTTAAACAAATAAATAAATTACTTTTTAGATTACTTAGTTGGAAATGATGGCAATCACTAAGGAGTTTGCTTGATGTTTAATGTACATAAATATGAATATATTTATTTAGTTCACTGATGAACTTTGATAGACAGTAAAGACATTTGTTTTACAAGTTCATTGTCAATCACTATCATATACAAAAAAAAATTGAAGTGAAGTGATTACAAATAAAAACAAAAGTGTTACATTTGTGATCACCTCACAAAAAATACAAACTGCTTTTACATGCAGGGTTGCCAGATGTCCCTACTTGGGCGGGACTGTCCCGAAATCAGCAGCCTGATCCTGAGTCCCGCCCTGCCGGTTTAAATCCCGGGCAGCCTCCGCTTTGTTTTTTTTTTTTGATTGGCCCATATACCGGCATACCGGCCAATCAAAAATCTCTAAACACAGAGCTTCTTGTGTTTAATGCGGAAGTTCCGCATTAAATGAAGCTCCATGTTTAGCGATTTTTGATTGGCCCGTATGCCAGTATACGGGCCAATCAAAACATCGCAAAACAGAGCTACTTCTGTTTAATGCAGAACTGCGATGTTCCACATTAAACAGAAGTAGCTCCGTGTTTAGCGATTTTTGACTGGCATACGGGCCAATCAAAACATCGCAAAACAGAGCTACTTCTGTTTAATGCGGAACATCGCAGTTCCACATTAAACAGAAGTAGCTCTGTTTTGATTGGCCCGTATACCGGCATATGGGCCAATCAAAACATCGCAAAACAGAGCTACTTCTGTTTAATGCGGAACATCGTAGTTCCGAATTAAACAGAAGTAGCTCCATGTTTAGCGATTTTTGATTGGCCCGTATACCAGTACACAGGCCAATCAAAACATCGCAAAACAGAGCTACTTCTGTGTAATGTGGAACTGCGATGTTTCGCATTAAACAGAAGTAGCTCTGTGTTTATTTATTTTTGATTGGCCCGGACCAATCAAATAAAAAAATAAACAGAGCTACTTCTGTTAGATGTGGAAGACCTTTTTTTTTTTTTTTTTAGTCCCTACCTGGCCATTCAGAAATCTGGCAACCCTCTTTACATGAGAGGCTTTTCACCCATACCCCCAGAAATTAAATATACTAACTCCATGGTTGCACAACCGAAGAGAAAGAGAATAACTCCTAAAAATATATTACAGTCAAACTGTTGCAGTTCGACTGTCATATCATTTGATCACTTTAAGCACAGATGAAAATAACTAAAAGTAGTGACACCCAATAAATGCATGCCATGACCAGACCAATGGAACATATATATATATCTATATATATATATATATATATATATATATATGTATATATATATATATATATATATATATATATATATATATGTGTATATACATATATATTGAATATATATATATATATATATATATGAATTCATAGATACTTATTAGACAATTGATCTGTGAGTATCTTAAAAAAACAGCATTATATTCCTGTGATAGTTTTTAGCCCTTATTATTCTGTGCACAAATAACCTAGAGAAAGGCTATGTTGAAATATTTACATGTTTCACCTATTCGTGAAGGACAGGGTTTTTAAACTAGGCTGGATTTGCAGTTACCCTTCCACTCATCCAAATTACATCTGAACAGAGTAAGAGAGGGTAAGAGAAGTTCTTTGCTTTATGTGGAGTGGAACAGGTCTCTATATAGTATTCTCTGTAATACAAACTTATCCCTCCAAAATTTCTCTTTATTTTGCAAAAGAGTTCGATATCCCTTGAGCACATGTTTATGACACGGTTGGACTTGGGGAATGTCTAATATATCTGACAGGACAGAGTTTGTTGGAGTTCTATACGCAGGGCAGATGTTGCCTGTATGATACTGAGAGAGGGATAAGACTTTGAGATGGTCTGTATAGTTTTTAATGATTTAAGCCCTTGATTTTTTTAATGAGAAAACTTTGTGGTCATTCCAGTTGTGACAAATGTTTGGACAGGTAAATGCAAACTTGGTCAGCCAAAAACCCTTAACTTTAGCTTTTGCCTCTGAGAAGTAAATGCCAAAGAGAAGTGACCCAAGGACTTAATCAAGGGGTGCACTGCAAGTGGCAGGTCTTTTTCAGGAAGTTTAGCCACCCACCCTAACTTCCTGGTTCTATTTGTCAGCCGGTTTGCTATCAAATGTTACAGAGGGATTGATATGTAACTGGGAGAAAAATCTATGATACCCGAGTGTGGGATGGTGTCAAACACCTTTGTGAGTCTAGATATAAGATGTGCACTGTTTTGCTGTCATCCATTGCTTCAGTAACTTTTTCAAAGAAGATGACTAGCTTAAGTATGCAGGTCCTGCCCTTGTCAAATTCAAACAGGGTTGTGTAAAGAAAAAAAGAAACAACCACCAGTATATCCAACAAATTTAATAAAACTCTGACGTCTCGGCTAAAGCCTTCAAGGACTATAACACAATGTAAAAACCTTGCCCCATATATACACATGCAAATGCATCAATTAAACAATTAAAGAAATACTTTCCAATTACATATTCATTTATTTATTTGAAGGTTGTTTGTCAGGGTGGTTCATTGGACAGAAGGAGCCCATTTTCAATGGAGTCCTGGGGTGAAAAGCTCCATAGATACAATATATAAATAACAGGCTGTTATAGTACAGGAAGAGTACATGAAAACAAAAGTATATGATGATACAATTTAGAAGATAAAAACAGAAATTA
The DNA here is from genome assembly GCF_019279795.1 of Protopterus annectens. Taxonomy (NCBI): domain Eukaryota; kingdom Metazoa; phylum Chordata; order Ceratodontiformes; family Protopteridae; genus Protopterus; species Protopterus annectens. The sequence goes on along the minus strand of NC_056727.1, from coordinate 1,084,467,261 downwards.
TATAACAATTAGTAAAAGTTTACAAATATATAGTCCCTATCATTGCTTACATTGATGTTAAGTCTATTACAATAATAAGTAGGTATTTACAAGTCAATTAAAAGTAGTTGATGAATTGATAGCTGACTTACAAAATAACAGGTTTGGGTTAAAATTTGACAGTTTGAAGATTGGGACTCGTGTCCCTTTCGTAGATGTCACAGTAGATATTTCAGATGAGAATATTTTAAAAACTTAATTTCATAGGAAGCACAAGTATTTCACTACAAATCTTAACTAGGGCTGCACATACCGTTAATCATGTCCCAGAACCCTCAAACTGCTAAAACTGGCACAGATATGCATGCACAATTTCATCTCCTCAACATCATTTGCTAGCTCTCAACCTGTTAGCACAAAAAATCAGGACAAAGCTAAAATAATGAGCGACAAAGCCCCCCAAATAGGGACAAATTGTATCAATAGCTCTTAGAAAGCTGCTAGAATAAAAGTGCTTGTGTTACCATTCATTTTCAGAAGGAAATAATGTGTGAAACCCAAATTCCTGTCATTATTTAGTGAATTTAATCATCACTGATTTGCCAAAGAAATCCAGAAAATCACAAATTTTATGTGGAGTAGACCAAATATATGAGGCAAAAAACTGGACATTTGAGAGGTACCTGATACAGTTGGTATTTAAAAATGCTCGCATCATGTCTCACAATAATGTTTTGGACATACCTCTCAACTATCAAGATTTCGGCTTTATGTTTTTGGTCTTCTCCCCTTAAAATTTGTGTTTTTATAGAAAATCGTTGATGATTAATGTCATTAAATAACGACATACTTTTGAATTTCAGACTTCATATTCTTCAGAACATGAATGCTACCACAATGCATTTTATTCTAACATCTTTCTAAGTTTATAAGAGCAATTTTAAAATGTGTCCCTATTTTTGGGCCTTTGCCTCCCCGTTATTTTTGGCTTTGTCAGGCATGCTCTCAAGGCAACCTCTTGCACTCAAAAATAAAGGATAACTAAAGATTACCCAGGATCGGGACTGTTCTTAAAATATCAATATAACAGAATAACGTATGCCTTAATCAAGAACTATAAAACCATGCTTACCCTGACATGTTTACAGGCTTATTATATAATCTGGTAATTAATGCTGATTCTAGGGCAAAACGAGGAACACTGAAAACTACAGACATCTAAAAGTTACGGTTTCACAATTCTTTCTCCACCTGTGAACAGAATATTACTTCTCGCCAGACGAGGTAGTCTAACATTATTGCATGACCATCGTCTTGCGTTTTTACAGCTAAGCCAACAATTATCTCACTATCTTACTATAGTGGGCCCGGTAACCCCTGTCCAGCGACTCGAAACCACATCACCCAGGTGCACCTAAAACGCGGCCCTTCGGGCACTGCCATCTAACCTGGGCAGTGCCTACCTCTTGCACGTGGATTCCGTTCCTCCCCCGCCTTTGCTCAGACTCTGCTACTTTCGTCACATGATGCTCAGACATTGGTTCAGTATCTTTACCGTTCGCACCGTAAGGAGAAGAGGTGCTGCGGAATCACCATATTATAAGTGAAAGTAAAAAAAAAGAAGAAGAAAAACCGCCTTCAAAAACCCACGTGACTTGCTCTAGGTTGTGGATCGTTTTCGTCGCTTTTTTTCACATAAAGGTAGAGTGAAATTGTCACCGTGTGATGGAGGTTCCTTGGCAGTTCCAGTTCCGCATCATCGCCCTAGGAGACTCCACAGTTGGCAAGTCGTCGCTGCTGCGTCGGTACACTGAGGACCAGTTCACAACCACCTCAGACCCAACTGTTGGTGTGGACTTCTACACTCGTACGGTGACAATGGATCCAGAGCGAGGTGGCCCTGTCATTAAACTGCAGCTGTGGGACACAGCTGGCCAAGAGAAGTTCAGGTTAGAGACAGAGTAAAAGTATTTTTTTAAATGGTCTGTGTGTAATGCAGAATTCTTGGCCTTTGGGGATCTGTAACATGAAAATTGTCGGGAGTGGGAGTATGCAATCCTATTCATCTTTTTTTTTTTTGGGGGGGGGGGTGCCGTTTTTCTCCCACGTTCCATAAGCGGGCAGCGATGGCTGCTTGTTTTCTTTGTGTGTGTGTTGTGGAGGTGCATTTTTTTTGTAGGAATAATGCACTGGAAATGCATAATCAGAGCAAACGTTTGGCATTCTGTTTCATAGTAGTCTGTCACCAGGCTCGATCACATCCTGACCATGCTGCACCCTGAGCTGAAATGACATGCTTTGTAATGTTCCTGTATGCCAGCGTTTTATTAGATTGATGCTGTAGCCTTAACTTTACAGCATCAATTTTGTGAATACGAGTCCTATAATCTCTATTCAGGGGAATCCAAGTCATTGCAAACCATCATTCTCCATTGCCCCCTGTTGCCTCCAAAAAGAAGGTACGTGCACCGTGTGAAGATTAAGGAGGTCTTCGGATGAAATTAATGTTCTTTACCTGTTGGATTTTATAGGTTACACACAGTGCATTTTTAATCAGTAGATGAACTCCCCAATATATGTAAATGTTCCTTCCTGTAATACGACCAGAACTCCAGTGAGTGTTGCATGAAATTTCTCGGAAAAGGGTAAAAGCGAAAGAAGATTCTGTGCAATCAAAACATGCTAGTTTAGAGGAGTACTTTTTATTTCAAATCTGTTTTTATTAGTATTTTTTCAATGTGTAGTGAGTTTTGTTATAACTATGTGCTTATATATACCCGTTGTGCATGCTTGGGTCGTGGCTGAAAAGGTTCTTGTACAAACTTAATCACCTGGTTTAGAAACAGAATAAATAATAAAATAGCAGTCTCTTCCAATGCATTAATTGAATATGGCATAAAACTCCAGGGCTAGGTTAAGATAGTTCTACTTGTCGATTTCAAGTCAGTGATTTTTTTTTCTTGAACTTACAAACAACGCATTATGGAAAAAGAACATATTGTTAAGGAAGTATCTTATAGATTAGCTATTGATTTGATACACAGACCTTTATTGAAGTAGATATTGTGAACAATAATGCATTATCTTAATTTGAGAAGTTTGACCCAGCATTTAACATGCACTGTTGCCAGGATGAATAATGTGCAATAACACTGAAGTGAAAAAATGTCTTGTAACTGCAAGACTGTAACTTTTTCATTGGGGGAGTTTAGTGTTCTTATTTCTAAGCACATGTGTATAGATATATATTATAAGTGCTATAGGATCTATGATTATGTGTTTGAGCTTTGCTAAAAAAATAATCACAGCCGACCTAGAGTATGCCTGACGTCAGCGTAGAGGCCTACAACACCAGCAATAACTGAAGAGGAATGTTTTCCCAGACTGGCAGTGTCCTGTGTATCTGAATTAGTCTTGCTCGTTATATTTTAGGGTTGGTGAGTAAATCTAAGGATATGCACATCATATTAACCACATCATACCACCTGTTTAATACAGATCAGTTTATTTTATTATTTTTTCAATGGTCTATAAAGAGTCAACTACAGTCATGTTTGGACAAATCCTAAAATTGTAGGTTTGAGCAGTAATTTTTAGTTCTTCTTTTTCTTCTTCTTTCGGCTTTTCCTGGTTAGGGGTCGCCACAGCGGATCACCTGTTTCCATTTCTTCCTGTCCTCTGCATCTTGCTCTGTCACACCAACGACCTGCATGTCTTCTCTAACCACATCCATAAACCTTATCATAGGCCTTCCTTTTTTCCTCTTACCTGGCAGCTTAATCCTTAGCATCCTTTTCCCAATATACCCAGCATCCCTTCTCAGCACATGTCCAAACCAACGCAATCTCGTCTCTCTGGCTTTGTCTCCAAAATGTCCAACCTGGGCTAACCCTCTAATATACTTATTCCTAATCCTGTCTACCCTCGTCACACCCAGTGCAAATCTTAACATCTTTAACTCTGCCACATCCAACTCTGACAACTGCCTTTTTGTCAATGCCACTGTCTCCAACCCGTATAACATAGCTTGTCTCACTACCCTTTTGTAGACCTTCCCTTTCAATCTTACTGGTACTCGTCTGTCACAAATCACTCCTGACACTCTTCTCCACCCACTCCACCCTGCTTGTACTCTCTTCTTCACCTCTCTTCCACACTCGCCATTACTCTGAACTGTTGATCCCAAGTATTTGAACTCATCCACCTTTGCCAACTCTACTCCCTGCATCCTCACCATTCCTCTATCCTCCCTTTCATTCACACACATATATTCCGTCTTAGTCCAGCTGACCTTCATTCCTCTCCTCTCTAGAGCATATCTCCACCTCTCCAGGGCCTCCTCAACCTGTTCCCTACTCTCACTACATATCACAATGTCATCTGCAAACATCATAGTTCATGGGTACCCCTGTCTGATCTCGTCTGTCAACCTGTCCATCACCAGTGCAAATAAGAAAGGGCTCAGAGCTGATCCTTGATGTAATCCCACCTCCACCTTAAACGCATCTGTCACTCCCATGGCAGATCTGCTGTCACACTACCCTTGTACATATCCTGTACCACTCTTACATACTTCTCTGCCACTCCCGACTTCCTCATACAATACCACAACTTCTCTCTAGGCACCCTGTCATATGCTTTCTCTAAGTCCACAAAGACATAATGCAACTCCTTCTGACCTACTCTGTACTTCTCCATCAACACTCTCAGAGCAAACATTGCATCTGTAGTGCTCTTTCCTGGCATGAAACCATACTGCTGATCACTAATCATCATCTCCATTCTTAACCTAGCTTCCATTACTCTTTCCCATAATTTCATGCTGTGACTGATCAGTTTTATCCCTCTGTACTACAGCTCTGCACATCACCCTTATTCTTAAAAATCGGTACCAAAACACTTTTTCTCCACTCCTCAGGCATCCTTTCACTTTCCAAGATTTCATTAAACAATCTGGTAAAAAATTCCACTGCCATTTCTTCTAAACACCTCCAAGCTTCCACAGGTATGTCATCACGACCAACAGCCTTTCCATTCTTCATCCTCTTCATAGCTATCCTTACTTCTGCCTTGCTAATCCATTGCACTTCCTGATTCACTTTCCCCACATCATCCAGCCTTCCCTCTCTCTCATTCTCTTCATTCATCAGCCCCTGAAAGTACTCCTTCCATCTGTTCAACACATTCTCCTCACTTGTGAGTACATTTTCCTCATTATCCTTTATCACCCTTACCTGCTGATCATCTTTCCTAACTCGGTCCCTCTGTCTAGCCAATCGGTACAGGTCATTTTCTCCCTCCTTAGTGTCCAACTTTTCATACAACTTTCTATACGCCTTATCCGTAGCCTTTGTCACCTCTCTCTTTACCATGCACCTCATCTCCTTATACTCCTCTCTACTTTCTTCATCTCTCTGACAATCCCACTTCCTCTTTGCCAACCTCTTTCTCCGTATACTATCCTGTACTTCCTCATTCCACCACCAGGTCTCCCTGTCCTCCTTCCTCTGTCCAGATGTCACACCAAGCACCTTTCTAGCAGTCTCCCTTACTAGCTCTGCTGTAGTTACCCAGCTATTCAGTAACACTTCACTGCCACCCATTGCCAGTCTTAACTCTTCCCTGAACACCACCTCACAATCACCCTTTTTCAATTTCCACCATTTGATCATTGGTGCTGCCCTCACACTCCTCTTCCTCTTCTTGATCACCAATGTCATTCTACAGACCACCATTCTGTGCTGCCTAACTACACTTTGAACAGTCATTTTTACTGCTCTGTTATTATTGTGTGGAGCACTGCTAACTAATAAATAGTTAGCCAAAAGCATTTATATAATTTTACAAATGTATTAGAGGATTACCTTCATATCTAGAGCTATAAGGGTAGAACTAAATATAAGGATTTTGTTCATCAATGCATTTAGTGCAAACTGTGTACCATTTTTATTCTTTGAAGATTTTTCCATATCTTGGATGAAAATGCATGTAGTAATAAGCTTTTCTCTGAGCACTAAAGTCCCTTGCCTGTATTACTAAAATGTAAATATGGGAGGAGAGAAACCTGTTATGTACTTAATGTGCCTATAGCAGACTAAAAAGTTTAGGTAATGAGTTATGTGGAGAGAGACTTAGGCAGATTAACTCAGCCACTATATTGTCAGGGTCCTGACCAGACCTCCTGAAGTAGGCTTGATAAGGCTGAAATGGTAGTGTGGTTTTTGGTCAGTTGTCTTCTTACATGTGCATGGTTCTGGGTCTGCAAATGGTACAAGTGAAAATGTTTAATTAAGGGCAGGAAGTGCTGTTACTTCAGCAGTGGAGTGCTTTCCATCTTCCTCAAAAACAGCCTAAAGGTGACACATGGTTTTCCAAAAATAAGTGCCGCTAAACAGACATTAAATATACATGAACACATGATTTGTGCGTCTCTGCTAATTATTATACTTATGTGGAAAAGTGGGATAACTACATTAATGTCATTAAATAACAGAACAGCAAGCAGGGTTTAACACAGCAGAAAACTGAACTAGATTGCGGGAGTGCTTGGATCTGAAATGTTTGTATAACATTTAGGGCAGGTTATTATACTGTTGAACATAAGTGCTTATCCAATGCATAAAACACTCAGATCAGGCAGTCTGCAGATAGAGTAGTGAGTACATTGCATTCTTAAAGTGTTTTAATATGTAGGGAATGAACCATATTGCTTTTTCCTTGTACATTTTGCTAATTTGTAGTATTGCCTTGCTTACAGAGCAAAGCATCATCTGACTGAGTAATCCCTGCTCTTTGGACAGGTCCTTGCATCTGATCTGTCATGTGGTAAGAATGACAGTACTGACACAATGATGTGTTTATGTAAGATTCCTTACTTGGAAGAAAGATTTCAAAATGCATGTACAATTTGAAGAGACATAAATCTCAGTTTGAAAAGTGTTCGTTTATGGTATATTAAATTATATAAACTGCTGTATTACTTGATCAGTTGTTTCCTTGATGTACCTTTTGCTTGATAAAAAAGTTAGGTGAAATTCGTATTGTGGACCTCCACTGAAATGGATTGTACAGTGTGTCTGTACTTGCTTAACATTATTTGGATTAGTTTTAACAGCGTGGTTAAAAACATGTGTTATGGTGAAGCTTTGCCAAACTAACCTGTATGTGAGGTTGCCTAAGGATGTACATACTCTGATGTGTTGCTAAAGAAATGAGATTGAAGTTAAACCTATGGTTTACTTGCAGAAAGACATAAGCAATAAATAACACATGATGCATTCTGAATGCTGCATTGCTTATGTATAATTAAATGTTTGTGATGAAACCATGACTTGCAGGGATAGTACAGAGTTATGCAATACCCTGTAAGTTATATTGTGTTGCAACTGCTTTGTGTATTGGGAGATGATGTATAGAATTGTTTGTTTGCTAGTTTTTGTTATTTCTCATAAGTGATACTTGTAAAGTATGATATGATAGAAAACAGTTTTAAAATATGGTTTGATTTTTTAATAAAGATAAGTATTTCTACTAGGGGAAACTTTTTTATTTATGTAGCATATGATTATTTGCTTATAATATGTTTATTTCTAGTCACCGTTGTCACATCTTCAGGTGCACTGTAACTTTCTATAGCATGTACTAACAGTTCCTTGACAGTGCTTAAAAAAGTATGTCTGTATTCTCTGCATAGTTTCCAAGCAAATACATCATATACACGTAGGTTGTTTTAACTTTTTTACACAATTGTCAAACTGTTCATTAGAATAACCTTGCTTTAAAAATCTATTTTTCAACTTTATCTTCTCTTTTCAAAGTCTGTAGCCAGTGTGGGACTAATATTAGCATAGTAAAGCTCCCTAGGAGAAGAAGCTGTCATAAAGGGGGGAAATGGTCTCTCTTAGCTTGACGCTAACTATTAAAAGCAGTGGATTTCATATACAGACTGCTTAATGGGGATGCATCTCCTCGTGGTATCATCCAGATCATTGATACTTCTGTAGTCTATTCTCCTGTATATCTCAGACCATAAGGAGTCTCATAGGGTTGATCTAAACATTCCTGAGAATCATTAGAGATTTATAAATAAAAATGAAAAAAAAAAATTTTATAAAATAACTGCAATTAAATATTATTTAGTATTAAACATTAAAAAATTGTTTTATAAATAAAATCAGATAATTTATAAAATGCCTATAGAATACGACTTTTTGTCAAAGAACTTTTCGAGGAAAAGCAGTCCTGTTCTTCTTCTCCCATAAAAATGTTGGCATATACATATGTATTTTATGCACCCACTGCTGTTCTTGTAAACTGTAAGTATAATGAACCAGTAAAACAATAGCTGTATTTAAAAAAATGTGGCGGAGTTAAAGCAAAATTTGTTTTGGGACTTTTCCCTACAGATTGTTTGCAGCAGTCAAACCATTCTTATGTTTTAATGAATTTTAGTGATTGGTAGCATCAGCTCTTGCTCAATAGCACTTATCTTTCTGGATCCCACAGTTCTGTTTATTCAACAAAAACTGCTATATTTTTCAGTATAAATGGTGCATTTGCCAGGAAAAGTTTCATAAAGTGATCTAAAAATGTTACAACAGTGTATGCGAAGGACTTCAAGGAAGGAGCAATTGGATGATCCCACAATTTTGCAGTTTAACCAAAGATTTTTGAGTCATAGGTAGAACGTGGGTTGTTACACCCATGATTGTTTAACTTGTTTCTCTTGTTCCTTGGCTAAAAAAATAGTTGTCATCCTGTCTCAAGTATAAACAACACATCTGGATTATATTCTTTGAGATGATTATTTGATGATTTTAATGATTCATTATTGCTGCTTGTGAAGAAAATGAAAACACTGTCATCTGTGTTAACATGTCTGATAGGAGCGTTGTGTATATTCTCAGATTAACTTGTAATGTATGCCAGCATGTCTAATTGTGAAAATGTAAATACGTTTTTAAAATGTTGAGTATTCCCCTGTTTATACATAATGTTTAAAGAATCTGTCAGTGTTTTGATACATTTCTAATTGCACATATTTGTGAGGGAGATTCTAAAGTACAAACTGTCTCTGGACATTGAGCTGATCAGTAGGTGATGTCATTAGAATGTTCCTGGTTGCTAGGTGATTATTTGAACAGATTGACAGGAAAAATAACTTTTTCAAACAGCTGATTGTTATTTTTAAAATAAACAGTTGAGATTGTTAACCTGGACTGTAAAAGGGACTGCTGAAGTCAGTTGAAGGGCAGTTAGTTAAGAGATGCAGTCTGTTATAGTGTTGTGCAGTCAATACCTAAGAAAAAGGACTCAGCAAAAACTGTAAACCTGCCTTTGCCTTGCTGTTATGTTTTAAATTAGATCAGGGACAGTATTCTATAGTTAGATTAGGAAAGTTTAGTTATTTAGATAGAGATTTTCTAAAATGATGGACTTATATCCTACAGTTTAATTTTATATTTCTGGTGATTGAATTGTGACGTTTATTGAAAATTATTGATTTACATTCTTGTAATCATTTTACTTAATATTGTTTTTCATTACTTTGCATTGTGGCTGGACAATCAGTGTATTCTTTAGAGTTTAGAGAGTGCTTATACATGTTTGATATTCCCCGGGTCACCTTGAATGTCTGGCTGCTTCTGGTCATAGCTATAATTTATTTTGATATTTAATTTTTAACAATTGATCACCCTTTGAAGGGCATGTAGACCTGTCTGACTCTGGTGGCAGTGTTTATCATTTGTATTGGGGAGGGGACACAGCTGGAAGTCTGTCTTAGGCTTCCCATAAGTGTTTGAGTGTATGAGATTTGAATTTATTCTGAGTGTGAGTGAGTCAGAGGTCTTAAACTGGAACACATTGCTCTGAAGTGTATGATAAAGGATTACATTTGGGGTGGACAGAGCTATATAGTTCAGTCCCAGGAAACTGAGCATGTTCCTGTTGTGCTCTTAAGGGAAATTGTGGAATTTTACTCGTGTGCTCTGTGCTCTGGTGTTTTCCATGACACTTTCACACTGAAGTCAGTGGTAAGGATTAATTATGGACCCGGCTTTTAAGCAGGGGATGTCACATATTGGTGGCAGTCCGGTGAGATATTAACTGTATGTCAGACTGCCTAACAACATTTTGCACGTTTATATATTTTTAGGTGTACTATGTAATGTAAATTTATGTCTTTTATTTACTTAGTTTAATATGTAACCTATTACTGTAGTCATGAACTCCTGGAAACTCATCCATTCTTATTTTGTTAAACTGAATATGCTGCAATTTAGTCATTTCAGTTCCACCGCAACATTGTTAGTAAAACTTTTTCAAACAAAATAATAGAGCTGTTTAGCTTGCATCTGTTTACAGCTTTTAATGGGGGACTATACAAACAACATGTCTAGTATTCATTATCCCTGGTTCAGAAGTCATGGCAATAGTGCCATGTCTGTGTCTTGTTCTGAGTATAAACTCAAATTCAGCATTTTGTACCTGCTGACATTATGACCCAAGAATCAAATGTATTCCCAAATTCAGTAGTAGTTGCAGATTGTTTTTTTTTTTTTTGAAAATAAAAAATGCAGATACAGGTTTGGATAAAAATGCATAATGCCAGTTTTCAAAGCTGTTTCATTTGGAACCACTGTAGGAATAAATGAAGCACCTTTACTTAATGTAAGATTTGATAATGCTGTATTGTACCATAATTCGCTGGAAACACTGTATACAACAAGACAGAGAAACGAAAGTCTTAATTACCCAAGCTCGTACTGAATAGGTGTCAGTCTCTTCCTTATGGACCAAGTCTTGTGCATTCAGAATGAATTCTCCAAACACTGTAGTTCATTTAATAAGGTTTTATTAAATATTCACAATGTCCGAATACTGTCTTCATTAACAGTACTGATAAACAATTCAAATTGCTGCACGTCATTCTGATTGTCCTGAGCAGCGTAAACTGACATAGTCTCCAGATGACCTGTTTTCTGTACTCAGGCTCGAATGTTTGTCATCTTCTCTGAAGTAACAGGTCGATCAAACTTACTAACCTTAACTGCCGTGCTATCCTGAACACAGCATATTATATTGCTTTTAGTCTCGTAAATTAAGTTTTTCTAACCTTGGTCTCAGGCTTTGTCTGTGCTTCATTTAGGAACATTCTGTAGCTGATCTTTTCCTTGAGAAAAGAACATTCTGTCTGCACACTTTATGCTTATCTTTCCTTTTTAATAAACCGTCTTTGTATGCTTGGCCAGCAAGGTTATTTTCCTTTCTGCTTAACTGCCTTTTGTGCATAAATAAAACACAATTTATTTTATCCTTTAGCCTGTCTATTCTGTAATAACTATTTTTAAAATGGAAATCCCTAATCTAACACTTAATAAAGAAACTGTAATAGTATCTAGAGTCAAGTCTGTTTACGTAATTATATCTAATTCTTGTGCCCATGACCCTCTTTGAATATCCCCCCCATGAGCATATTGGGTATTTGCTGTTGTTATTTGTTATTTCTGGGGTTTTACTGTAGAGAAAGAATTAGTGGGAGGTAACAGGGAGACTGTTTAGATCAGTGTTAACTTCACTAGACATATCTTCAAGAAAAACACTCTGGCTAGATATTTCGACTAGAAGATCCAAAAGATGATGCTGAAGACACTCCTTTAGTCACTTCTTGAATACTTCTTCATGACATCATGACATTATGTTCATCCTATTGCCAAGGAAGGAGTAAATCCCTTTTGTGGTTGCTCATATCATGGATTAACTTATGCTTCTTACATAAAAACAACCTATTTCTTAAGCATGTTCATATTTTGGTAATTTTATCTTTGTATACCAGTTCCAGTAATTTATTTTGTCTGTACAGAATGTGTTGTCGTAATTTTTCATGTCTGTCATTTCTGAATACTAATATTTTCAACCATCCTCCTCATAGCCGGCCTTAGGCATAGGCCAACTAGGCGGCCGCCTAGGGCGCTGGTCTAGCAGGGGCGCTTTTCCAGTATTTATTTGGTGTAGGTAGACCAGGACGGGGGCACCAGGAAGTGTAGTGGGGGGGGGCGCCGTGGAGCCCTTTTGCCTAGGGCACCAGTTGACCTAGGGCCATTCCTGTCCTCCTATATGATTACATTGATATTGCCTTTATCTTCTCCTACAGGTCATTCTCATCTTTGGGGATGGGTACAGAGGATAAATTGTTTGCTAGCAGACTTCTGAGTGTTAATTTAGCTTCTATTTTAATGTGAGGCCGCGGTGGGGCAGCGGTTAGCATTGTCGCCTCACAGCAAGAGGTTCTCCCGTTCGATTCTTGGCTGTAGTGCCTTCTGTGTGGAGTCTGCATGTCTTCCCCACGGTCGAGTAACGTTAAAGACATGCAAGTAGGTGCGAGTGTGAATGGGTGTGCATTCGTTGAAGATTGGGCGTCGGGCTGGCAACTCAGCACTGTAAAATTCCACTGCCAATCATTAGTGGACCGGAGTTCCACTGTGGCAACCCCTAACCGGGAATAGCCGGAAGACATTACTTTAGTGTCATAAAACAAATTCACTTCTTTCTTTAACAATAGTTCCAACATCTGCAACAATTTTTAGCATACTTCGTTGAATCAGATGCCTAAGGGTTCAAGCTATG